>NC_083770.1:2670700-2713200 GCF_963514075.1 Conger conger | reverse complement strand
GGAACATTGAATACCAGACGGGCTGCAGCATTCTGGATCAGTTGTAGGGGTCTGATGGCAGATGCTGGAAGGCCAGCCAGCAGAGAATTGCAATAGTCCAGGCGGGACAGGACCATTGCTTGAACAAGGAGCTGAGTGGAGTAGGTGGTGAGAAAGGGTCGGATTCTCCGGATGTTGTACAGGAAGAACCTGCATGCCCGGGTCACCGTAGCGGTGTTCTCGGAGAAGGATAGCCTGTTGTCCATCACCACTCCAAGGTTTCTTGCACTAGGGGATGAGGTCACTGTGGTATCCCCTAGTGAGATGGAGAAATCAGAGAAGGGAGAGGTTAAAGCAGGGATGAAGATTACCTCCGTCTTACCTGGGTTGAGCTTTAGATGGTGGTTGCCCATCCAGCTCTGGATGTCTCTCAGGCAGGCGGAGATACGGGTAGAGACCTGTGTGTCTGATGGGGGGAAGGAGAGAAAGAGTTGGGTGTCATCTGCATAACAATGATATGAGATGCCATGAGCAGAGATAACGGGGCCAAGGGATCTTGTGTAGATGGAGAAGAGGAGGGGTCCGAGGACTGAGCCCTGGGGGACTCCTGTAACAAGGGGGCGAGGGGTTGACACTCCTCCAGCCCAGGACACCTGGGAGGACCGGCCAGAGAGATAAGATTTGATCCACTCTTAGGCTGTGCCACAGATCCCTGTAGATGCCAGGGAGGCTAAGAGAATGGAGTGGTTGACCGCGTTGAACGCTGCAGAGAGGTCAAGAAGGATCAGGACAGAGGAGAGAGAGGTTTCTTGTGCAGCCTGAAGGGACTCATTGACAGAGAGGAGTGCAGTCTCTGTCGAATGGCCAGGTCTGAAGCCAGACTGGTGGGGGTCCAGCAGGTTATTCTGTGAGAGGAAGAGAGTTGGTTGGAGGCGGCTCGTTCAATGGATTTGGATAGAAAAGGAAGGAGAGATACCGGACGGTAGTTTTGAAAGCAGGAGGGGTCTAGAGTGGGTTTCTTTAGGAGAGGGGTGATGTAGGCCCTCTTGAATGATGAGGGAAAGCAGCCAGAGGACAGAGAGGAGTTAACAAGGGAGGTGACAAACAGGAGGATGTCAGGCGTGATTGCCTGAAAGAGGTTTAAGGGGATGGGGTTCAGGGCACAAGTAGTAGGGCGGTGGGAGAGCAGGAGGTGAGACACATCAGCATCTGTAAGGGGATGAAGGTGCTGCGGATATCTGCAACCTTCCCATCAAAAAATACCACAAAGTCATCAGCAGTGAGCGAGGACTGAGATGGTGGGGGATGTGTGCTGAGGAGAGAGGAGAAAATGGAGAACAGTTGACGAGGGTTAGAAGTGGAATTCTGGATTTTTGTTTGGAAGTAATATCTTTTGGCAGTGGTGATAGCGGAGGAGAATTCCGCCCGGAGAGACTGGTAGGAAGACAGGTCAGATGGGTCTCTTGATTTCCTCCACTTCCTCTCAGCTGCACGTAGGCTGGGCCTGGAGGAACGTAGAAGGTCAGAAACCCATGGGCTGGGAGGGGAGGATCGAGCAGGCCGGGAGACAAGAGAAAGTCAAGGGCTGAGGAGAGAGAGGAAAGCAGCACGGAAGATGCGGAATCAGTGGGTAGTTTGGAGAACGATTCAAGAGGAGGGAGAGAAGCGGTGACCCTGGGGGCAAGGGAGGAGGGTGATAGAGAGCGGAGGTTACATCAGACAGAAACAGTGAGAGAAGGGGAGGGAGGCAGAGGGGCTAGGGGGGTGGAGGAAGGAAATGAAGTGGTGATCGGACTTGTGTAAAGGGGTAACAGTGGGGTTAGAAGAGGAGCAGTTCCTCAGAAAGATCAGGTTGAGAAGGTTTCCAGCCTTGTGAGTTGGGGGAGAGTGCTGCAGGGAGAGGTCAAAGGAGTGAAGTAGTGGTAAGAAGGCAGCAGACTGGGAGGATTCCAGCCCAAGACCCAAAGCATACCACCTCCGTGAAACACGGTCATTGCGGTCTTCAAGCGGTCATTGCATATAAAGGACTAAACTAAACATCACTACTTTCATTTACATAACACTGCTGTGTCCCAAACGTTATACTGTAATTTCTACATGGTGAAACCAAAATGTATAAAAATACTGTTTATTGAAATCTGACAATAACCACATGTGATTAAAAAATGTTTTATTACAAATGTCAAATTGTGGAGTACAGAGGCAAATAAATAAATGATGTGTCTTTGTCCCAAAAATTATGGAAGGCACAGTGTTTAGACCACACAGTACCAAACACGAGACAACGTTAATGTTACCTAGCTAAACAAAGTTGCCTACCCATATATTACATTACATTACATTACATTATTGGCATTTGGCAGACGCTCTTATCCAGAGCGACGTACAGTTGATTAGACTAAGCAGGAGACAATCCTCCCCTGGAGCAATGCAGGGTTAAGGGCCTTGCTCAAGGGCCCAACGGCTGTGCGGGTCTTATTGCGGCTACACTGGGATTCGAACCCCCAACCTTGCCTGTCCCAGTTATTTACCTTAACCACTACGCTACAGGCCGCCCTGTAGCGTAGGTCACTCTAGGTCACTCTAGAAGCAGACTACGTTTGTTTATTTGTTGACTTTGCACTTTGATGTGGAGTGCCTAGTTTTTATTTGGGTTCTGAGATTTTAATTAGCAAATGAGGTGGACACACCTTGTCCCCCTCCAGGCAGGACACATTTTTCAAAATTGTGCAGTTGGCTGAGCCAGGCTAAAATAGTCAGTGTAATTACCATTAAAGGGACAATAGGTAATATTTTTGTGTTAGCAACTAGTGTAACATTGTGTAACATTGTTACAAGACCATTGTAATTCCCTTCCTATCATTGAAAAAGGCTCACTGACATGTTGTCTCACCTTCTGCCTGTGTTTATGTAAATTCGGGTTTCAAAATGTACAGTTGACGGACCGACACACAAACATTGTATAGCTGTACAATAATTCAAGCTAATTGGTTTAAAATTGGTGCCAATTGCCACAGCCAATGATGGGGGGGTTTCAATGTCAGCGCATTCACAGAGAAGGAGAGATTAACAGTGTTGTGGTTTGAGAGTGATTGTTGCTGCAATTCCTCTCTTGACCGTTAGAAGTCTGAAATGAGCAATTGTAGCTTTAACATCTCTGTGAGCACTGGCCCCAGGTGCTCACGCTTCTGCCGACATCCCTCTGCTCCACCCACCCGGGACCTGGGAGGAAGCCCGAACGCGCAGCTCTGGCAAAAACAGGGGTTGTCACAAGGACGGTGATAACCTTTCTCCTGCTGGTGATGATGGTGATAATGTTGCTCTTGCTGGTGGTGATGGTGATAATGTTGCTCTTGCTGGTGGTGACGGTGATAATGTTGCTCCTGCTGGTTGTGATGATGGTGATAATGTTGCTCCTGCTGGTGGTGATGACGGTAATAATGTTGCTCCTGCTAGTTGTGATGATGGTGATAATGTTTCTCCTGCTGGTGATGATGGTGATAATGTTGCTCCTGCTGGTGGTGATGGTGATAATGTTGCTCCTGCTGCTGGTGCTGATGGTGATAATGTTGCTCCTGCTGATGATGATGGTGATAATGTTGCTCTTGCTGGTGGTGACGGTGATAATGTTGCTCCTTCTGGTTGTGATGATGGTGATAATGTTGCTCCTGCTGGTTGTGATGATGGTGATAATGTTGCTCCTGCTGGTTGTGATGATGGTAATAATGTTGCTCCTGCTGGTGGTGATGGTGATAATGTTGCTCTTGCTGGTGGTGATGGTGATAATGTTGCTCTTGCTGGTGGAGATGGTGATAATGTTGCTCTTGCTGGTGGTGATGGTGATAATGTTGCTCTCGCTGGTGGTGATGATGGTCTTGAGGTTGATGACAGTGGTGCTGGTGACGGTGATGGCGACAATGATGACGATATTGTGGTGATATTGACAACGCTGGTGACCATGGAATCTCTTGTCTCCTCAGGGGGAATGAAGGAGATTTCTCTGCACACAAACAGGCAGTACATGCGGGGTCTGGTTGGCTGCATCTCCCATTTCACCCTGTCCACGGACTACCACCTCTCCCTGGTGGAGGATGCAGCTGATGGGAAAAACATCAATACATGCAACAACTAAAAGCTGCAGCGTCCTTGTTTCCTGGGGGACATAATTTGTGGTGGGACCACGAACACGACGACAGAGATATTCTACATGGAGGGGTCTCTGGCGAGGCCTGCTGTGCGTGAGCGGGAGTCATGTGACCGGACTCAATGCTGCTTCCTGCGAGAACATCAAAGGGTGGCATCTCCACTTCCTGAAGGACATTATCTTGGAATAATCCCAAATAATTCTAATTGTATTTATTATTATTTTTTGTACGTCCTAATCAGATTATTTAAACCTTCAAGGTTCAGTCATTTAGGGCATATTTTATGAGCCAACAGTCCTGTGATTACGTTGTAGATGAGGAAGTTGCCAGTGTGGTTTGACCCTTCAAGAATGTCTCTGCTCTGAAGTCTCTCATCTGAAGTCTCCCTCCTTGTCTGTCTCATTGGGTTGGTCAATAGTGAAATCTTCCATTTGTGAGGCTGTAGTACATAAATCAGGCTCTGCCCGAGGATGTCCGCGGGCTGTGGTGGTATTGGACTGTAAGCTGTCTGTAGGCTGCTGGTGAGGTGAACATAGATGGGGCAGAAAACTTCCTTTAAAGGTGCAACAGCTAAGATTCTTCTTGTTAAAACATTGTTGCAAGACCATTGTAAATCCCTTCCTATCTCTGAAAAAGGCTCACTGACATGTTGACTCACCCTCTGCCTGTGTTTACAGTCCTTAAATTCGGGTTTCAAAATATACAGTTAATGGACTGACAATCTGTACCAAAACATTGTACAGCTGTACAACAATTCAAGCTCTTGAAAATTGGTTCTAATTGCCACAGCGAATGGCCAGGAGGGAGGACGGGGTTCAACATCAGCGCATTCACAGAGAAAGGGGAGGGATAAACAGTGTTGTGGGTGTTTGTTGCTGCAATTGCTCTCTTGACGTTAGGACTCCGAAATGACCAACTGTACCTTTATACTGATGATTGGTCTCAACCTGTTTTCAGTCATTTTTCTTTATTAACAAGGTTAATATGTGTGCCAACGTTTTGAATAATTAATTGATACAATCAACACATCACAGAAAGGAGATTAAATGGTCAGTTTAATCAGTTTCAATCACTAAGTAGAAAAAAGTACACCACTATGTACTGCTGCGCTAGCTATTAGCACATCCTGCAATAAAGTATATCTAGTAAATTTTAAAATCTTGCGAATCTTTGGCATGAATATTCTCTGAGTGCAGAAAATGAAGAGTACATGTATCCACATTTTTAAATAATGTCTCTAAAACATGCACAATTTTATGATGCAAATAGAAAGCATTTTGTTACGTGTCTAATAGCAATAATTGAGGAAAACGGGCAATATAAGATGGAATTGAGCATTATGTGAATTAATCGTTGTATTGTTAATAAAAAAAAAGATTGAAAACAGGTTGAGACCGATAATATTTTTAAGGGAACATTTCCACCCCATCCATTTTGAGGTCAGCAGCCAACCAAGTATTGATATGGTCTGCAGTTCTGTGTCCAGATGTGTAATACTCTGCAGAAACCCAAAACATGTATGCACCCGACATTCTGAGCATTAATAAACTGACTGCTGTGTGGAGAAAGATCTCCCATCAAAATTTGACAAAATTTGTAAGAATGTTGTCCAAATATAGCCAAACCTATAACGTCTTTCTACTAGAGAAGTTAGGTCACAAGGAAAGTTTTTCAAAAATGTATTTTCAGTTGTTCAAGTATTGAACTGGTTAAAGGCACTTTCACATAAGAGTACACACACAGAGTCATCTGATGCTAATACAAACTCTTATAATATTGGAGGCATTCGATTGCTAGCCCTCCAGCAAGGAGTTTGATTCATAAACACATTTTATTTTGAATGCAGTCTGACTAGGAGTAGCCTAGTATGCGCTCATCTTCAAGACAATACAAACACTGAAAAATCAAGAATTGCAAATGCTTGACAGTTACTTAAGGCTACAATGTTTACAAAAAGCAACATATTCTACAAATTTTGTTAGCACAGAGAGTAATCTGTTGGTTGTGGTAACACCAAAAATGGAGTCCATTATAAAATCAGTTATCTTTCATTTCTATCCATGTTCTCCATATCCATCAGTGCCAGTCAATATCATTTTTCGAGGGTATACCCAGGATTATAATAAGCGGAAAGGGAATTGAGGAGATAGATTTGTGCTACATATGCTGTGTATTCAGAGGTCCAGTATAGAGGATCAACATGGTGACCAGGAAGTCGCCCAAGGAAGCCAGACTGGTGGTCTCCAATGATAAAATATGTCTAAAGACATATCGCAGACTTCATAGTCATTCTCTGCCAATCAAAGAGCAGTAGGAAGTATGGAACACAACTTATGAACCAAGTGGTCAAGGATGAAGAGTTGAGGCAACCATACATTTCAAAAGCTCTATGGGTGCTCATGTACAGACATCAACACATGGGTTTGCATTGTTAAATAGTCCTCTACTCCAGATAAATTAGAAAATATCTCAAATGACATTCTCTATTAATGCCATTACATTATAGGAACATGTCACCTTGCGTTATTGAGAGCCGAGAAAAAAGGCAGCTTTTGCCTTCTGGGCAGGCTCTAGAAAGTATTTAATAGAATTCCAATTAGCCATTAAGAATCACAAGTCCTGGTGCATGAGCCAACAGGTTGTTTATTTCACTTGCTGGGGTGTATAGTAATTAGTACCCAACTGATACAGTAAATTGGTACCATTCACTATGTCAAATGTTTTTTGTCTGGGACTGTCGTATTAAATGTGTTTCTGAAGATGCAAAAGGAAATGTTAACACATGTTTCAGAGACATTAAAGCTGAAGCTTTTAACCAATCTAAACCCCAGAAAATCTCTCACACCACATGGCAGGCTAGCAATCGAATGCAAAACTGAAAACACCAAGTCTTCCGCTGGATCCTGCACACAACGAATGCAAAACTGATAACACCAAGTCTACCGCTGGATCCTGCACACAAGCACCCAAGCTGGCACTGTTTGAAAGAGTTCCTAAATTCAGTTTCATAAACCACCACTTTGCATAGTTTCCAAGTTGTAAGCAGTGAATGCATGCTATTGCCTGAATGAGAATTGATGCTATGTCTTAAATATTAAGTACTTGTGCAAGGTGCACTGTAAAAGGAATCAGAAAATGTTGCTTTTCAATCTGGTCAAGCTAAGGCAGAATTCAGGCTGTTCACTCAAATGTCAATTCAAATGTCACTGCTTTTGGGACCCAATATAACCTGAATTACCTTTTCTGAACACTCATAAAAGTATCTGAAATCCATTCCCATTATTGGTAGAAATGTATTATAATTTTACAGTTTGTGCGCTGCAACACTAGTATTTTGTTGGAGCCCTGTGTTCCTCCTTCCCTTCCCAAAAGGTATAGCATTTTGTACATTTTGTGTATTCTTGAAGATGTTAATTTATTACTCTTTTCAGATTTCTGGAAATAAACTGAACCATTTAATACAAGCTGCTTCGATTTATTTTGCCTTAATTATCACAGTTCAAGTTCAGATTTCCAAAGTGATGGATCACTTTCTGAACTCCTGGTGGAGTAACATCATGAATCTCTTCCCTCTACCATTCCAGCCTAGGCCCATCAAAAAGACTGTAATACTGTAATAATGTCAAAGGAGACTCATGAAAGTGAACTATCCCTAGCAATGAAGCCTGTGTGAAGATTATTCCCCATTGGCTCAGGTAAGAGTAGTCGTCTGGCAGATGGAGGGCTGCCAGATTGATCCCCTGGGTGTGTCGAAAAATCCCCATGCTGGGGTGCTGGAGAGTGACCAATGAACGGCAGGGTGAAGGTCTGACTTGGTTTAAGAAAGGTGCGTCGAGGTGATGTGTGCATGGGATTGGATGAAGTCAGTTCCATGTGTGGCGCTCATTTCTGCTAGAGGCATGGGTATGTTTCCCGTGCACAGGTGAAAACCTGAATTATAGCAGCCGTAGAGATGCGGCTATATAGTTTAGTAATGAAATGCTAGTACAGAATGTACATCAACACAGTCGATACTGTATAGGAAAAAAGATCTTTATGTGACTCAATCATATCACTACAATAGCAGTAAAATGCTTAAATTCTTCAGGCGGGTTCAGGAAATGCTCTGCCTCTGAATCTAAGCGTTTTATCCCCCATCGCTAATGACTGGCCTATTTTAAGTTTATGCTGCAGCAATCAATTACAGCAGATGCACAAATCGATTAGATGCCTTGGGCCCGCGGTGACAGAGGGTGTTCATGTTGAGATGCCAGTGCAACTAATTGCCCTGCAGCACAAACAAAGGGGTGGGGGGTGGGGAGAGGGGCAACTCTGGGGCTGTTTAACCTTGCTGTTGTTTTTTGAGCCTTCCACATCTAAACCAGAACCCATTCAGTGTTCAGAAGTTTTTATGTTTTATGTTTTACTGTAAAATACTTATTACCGTATGTATTGTCTTATTTTGTTGTTTGTTGTTATTTTGGAGCAAAACCATTAGTACCCAACTTGTATTTTGCACTTGTTGATTTAGTTTCACATAATGAACCTACAGTATTGATTCTGTATGTGCAGAAGTCAAGTAGTTTTTCCATAATCTTTTTTATTTAGACAATATTGTTCAGCCTTTTTGCCATTTGTGTTTTTGGTTTTCTAGAAGCTGTTTATTTAGTGATTAGGTGTCCATGCTTTGCAGCTATATTGTGAATTGTAGATTAAACACATTAGCCACATTCTTCCAGAAATATCTATTTCTTTTGACATTTGTTCATTTGATTCAGTTACAGACTGAAAGGTGAATTACCTATATTTATAATATTTTGGTACTTTCACCTTTCCGTCAGTAATCGAATAACATAAAAATGTTAACTCTTTCTAAAGAAATGGTTACTTCTGGAAGAACATGGGTTTAAGAATGTAAATTACCCCACAATAGACAAAAAAAAAAAAGTGCTAGTGTGTTGTTGTTACTAGTCCTCATATGAGGCTAGTATGATGTAGCTAGCATAACCAATAGCACTAAGCCGTACAATCTGCTTTTCAACTGTACTTGGTCAGTAGAACAATAAAAACAAAAGCATTTGATTAAAGTAAAAATTTCAGTGCCACAAAATACATAAACAGCAAGAGTCCCACTATAGGATCGATCTAAATCTTTAACAGTTACATTCCAGTTTCAGTGCTTCCACACCCTCACATTTTCCACCTGGTGGTGGTTCTGTGAAGAGCAAACCCTAAACCATAGTGGCTTAGGGTTTGATTTTCATACAGCCACCACCAGATTATGGGCAATCTTGTTTCAAATTACTATTTTTTCCCAGCCGGCAAAATTCTTACCAAAGAAGCAAACCGCCAAATGAAACACGAAACCACTGTACCGACATCATTGAGCAGTCTCATGTATTTTGCTGTTTAGATAGAACAGCCCAGTGTTTCCAATGTGTGCCAGTACCACAAGCCCACACATTAAGTGCATAGTTATATCCAAGCATGCCTTCCTAGCTTGTTTTATTATTTGTGTGTGGAAGGCAGGCTACGTCTAAAAATGAGTTCTATGAGTGGGTCATACAAATAAACAAGGAGGAAGTCGCATGCAATGTGTGTGAACGCCAAATGCCTGTTTTTGCTGCTCAGTTCAGTTCCGTCTAAATTCACATGCAACATTAATGGGTTAATCATAATTTTGTTTTCTTTTGTTTGAGCAACAGTTTACAGTTTAGACATTCACTGGCATCACATTGTTATGTAAGGTGGCCCTGAGACAAAATCTCAGTAAAATGTCTGTCAGTCCATGGAAAACATCCGTCAGCTAAGGGACACAGTCTTCATGGACGTCCCCTTGGTATATGGAAACAGTCTTCATGGACGTCCCCTTGGTATATGGAAAAAGTCCCCTGGTCTATAAAAACATCCGTGACCCTCAGATGTGCTCTAAATTGCATTTTATTTAGCAGACACTTTTGGACATACAAAAAAGTGCATATCAAGGTCATAGAACAAACTACAAAGCCGGTCAGATAAGGCACAATTCGCATAGGATTAGTTGTAAAGCCATGAACATAAGTCTAGTACACACGGCAGATCATTAAATGAAACCTCTGGCTTACTTCATTGACTTGTCAGACTAAGAATGAATTCATTCAAGCAATTAAATAATTTTCTGAGCTTTAGATTTTCTTTTATTTACAGCAAAAGTAGGGGCTTATCCAGTCTTGAATTTCCTGGGCGCCACTATATTTGCAAGTTTGCTAAGCATCTAAGTGTCTCTGCCTGATTTGGTCAGTTCTGGGTGTTGCCTCTCAGGCCCACCAGAGGGCGCTCCTGTCATTCCCACTATATCTCCCTCACGCAACGATCTAATTGCCTTTTTATTAATTACAGGTGTGGCGACCCTATTGAAGGTCGGTTTGCTCTGTGCTCAGGGCTTTGTTGTCGCATTGTGACAGTCAGAAGACTGAGTTTCTGTTAAAATGAAAGAAACCCAGGAACTTACTTAGGGATAGAGTTACGGTTGGTCCCTGCTGATCCCTGTCTTCCTCTCTCCCCCTGAGACGGGCAGTCCTGGCCTTGGCCTGCCATTTGAGCCTACTCTTGTTCTTATCTCACCTCTCCCCAAACTGCTCTTAGTGGTGGAGCTCCTCCAAGGTGCAGAGTTTATTCCTCCGCTCCGGGTCTCGGAGTTCAGGAGCAGAGTTTATTCCTCCGCTCCGGGTCTCGGAGTTCAGGTGCAGAGTTTATTCCTCCGCTCCGGGTCTCGGAGTTCAGGTGCAGAGTTTATTCCTCCGCTCCGGGTCTCGGAGTTCAGGTGCAGAGTTTATTCCTCCGCTCCGGGTCTCGGAGTTCAGGTGCAGAGTTTATTCCTCCGCTCCGGGTCTCGGAGTTCAGGTGCAGAGTTTATTCCTCCGCTCCGGGTCTCGGAGTTCAGGTGCAGAGTTTATTCCTCCGCTCCGGGTCTCGGAGTTCAGGTGCAGAGTTTATTCCTCCGCTCCGGGTCTCGGAGTTCAGGTGCAGAGTTTATTCCTCCGCTCCGGGTCTCAGAGTTCAGGTGCAGAGTTTATTCCTCCGCTCCGGGTCTCGGAGTTCAGGTGCAGAGTTTATTCCTCCGCTCCGGGTCTCGGAGTTCAGGTGCAGAGTTTATTCCTCCGCTCCGGGTCTCGGAGTTCAGGTGCAGAGTTTATTCCTCCGCTCCGGGTCTCGGAGTTCAGGAGCAGAGTTTATTCCTCCGCTCCGGGTCTCGGAGTTCAGGAGCAGAGTTTATTCCTCCGCTCCGGGTCTCGGAGTTCAGGAGCAGAGTTTATTCCTCCGCTCCGGGTCTCGGAGTTCAGGAGCAGAGTTTATTCCTCCGCTCCGGGTCTCGGAGTTCAGGAGCAGAGTTTATTCCTCCGCTCCGGGTCTCGGAGTTCAGGAGCAGAGTTTATTCCTCCGCTCCGGGTCTCGGAGTTCAGGAGCAGAGTTTATTCCTCCGCTCCGGGTCTCGGAGTTCAGCCTGCTGTCCCCAATGTGGCAGCCACTTTTCTGTTCTTTTTTTTCCTTCCCCTCCCTCCTCCCTTTTTTGTTTCTCCTCTCTTACCACTGGCTTTCGCACAGTCCGTGAGCTGTAAGTTGGTCCCCTGATTGCTTCAACTGTGGACTATATTGTAATTGTGATTCCATTACAGATCTACCCTGTATAACAAGCCATGGGAGCTTTCAAGCTGAGTTTATGAATAAAGACATGCTATTGTAAGTGCAGGATTTCCCAATAGGTGTGCAGTGCCAAACAGGTAGTTTATCCCTTATAGTATATGCAAAACCACTTGAACATGAACAGAGTACTACTAATTGTCTATGTCTAAATTACTACTGTATGAAACTCCAAATAGATATCACATAACATGCTAAAACAAACTCATCAACATATGATTTTTACAAACCTTTTTCATGTGGGTAAATACTGTAATACAGAAATGTTTTCCTCTAATCTAAGGTTACTCATCAAGTCTAAAGATCACGTAGTCAATCAACACATACTTCAGGTCTCTGCCATTTCTGAGCTCTTTTTATACTTGATTATCGGGCACAAAACTTCTGTTTCTGAGGAAATATGGTAGGTGCACCTCCCGGCTTCATTTAGAATTTTTTTTTTAATTGACTCGGTCCCAAGAGTTCGTTAACATGTCCATCGTCGAAGCAATCACTCAGTAAGTCTGACCCAGGTAGAAAGCTCACTCCATACAAAGTGCCGCTGTAAGTATTATCTGGGTCTCGGAGTTCAGCCTGCTGTCCCCAATGTGGCAGCCACTTTTCTGTTCTTTTTTCTCCTTTTTTCATGCTCTGAAATGTCTGGGGCGTTATGGGTTAATGCAGCGCAGTAATCCTGCTTTGTGAAATACCACCAGTTCAGATTGCTAGCTAGCTAGCTACAGCAGATACTGTAGTTAGTAATGGTATTCTGTGCTATACATGCATGTATCAACAACAGCAATAAGCCAACAGGGTCCACCAAGCTAAGTGTATAACGTTATAGTAGACCAACTGTTACTTTAAATAACATGAAGAACCTGAAACAGAGGTGTTGAGCGAACGGCTAATGGCTGAAGAATGGATAAATATTAAAGATTTTCAGCCATCCTCACACATTAAAGTGTGTTTAGATCACTTCAGATCACCGGTAATGTGACGTTACAGCAATTTAGAAAATCCACCACAAGCAAAATCACCGTGAACAAATTCAACAAACAAATCACGCCGATGGCAATTGCCCACACGTCACAGCACAATACCAGTACCTAGCTAGCTGGCCAGTAAACACATTTAAAAGTGAATAACTAGATAACAAGAATCACTACCAGAAAAAGTAGTACTACCTTACCTCTAGCTAAAATAATGTCCATGTCCACAAAATCCTGACCACATCCTCCGTCCTTACAATTAACGTAGGCATTTTTAATCCATTTTTAATGTCTAAAGTTAGCTCTATACCGTAACTTATTTGAAGCACATGGCTGTGTGTTTACAACGGGTCTTCCCCATCAGCAGCCATTTCTGTTAGCAGCACACTAGACTTCAGTAGTAAAGGTGATATACTTGCAACAATGAGCTTTGCTCAAGGGTACATAAGAAACTGAACAATTTTTCCCCCTATAGCACTGTACTTACATTTCCCCATGTCATTGTAACACAGAGAACATTGCAATAAAATTATAACATCATGCCTGAAGCACCTCAGACTTTTTCAACAGTCTTATCATACATCTGACGGCTTTTGAGCTCATTCCTCTGACAGGGAATAAGATCAATTTGTAACTGGTGTGGTCCACTCCTCTCTCTTTACAAAGCCTTTTCACTGCACCAAGCTGAAATAAGAGAACGGAGAAGTACAAGGCATACAAATAATTTATTCCAGACAGAAAGCACATGTGTTTTTTATTCTGATAACTGCGCAGAGTACGTCGTAGATCCCAATCTACTCAGTATATTGTAAAAATGTCCAAATTCTTACTTGGGTAAAAGGCAAGTGTGATTAACTCCACAGAGATTGCATCCCAGAATTCTTCAATGTTGACTGTAACTGTGTATATATCTGAGGATTCAGGGATGCCATTCACTGTAAGATACTAATTAAATAAAAACAGTTTCAACCAAAAATATGTGCTAGAGTATATATATAGTATAGTATATTATAGGTTATAATAATAATTGCTTATGAAAAATACAGAAGAGTGGACTTATAGCGCTAAAGCCAACATAAATTGCCTGGCATGTTAAAAACTTTTTGTGTAGGTCCGTCACCACCACAGGTGTGATGCCCACGTGACGCTTGAATAATTATATTCATGTGCAGTGAAAGATTCAAAATGTAGGTATTGTCAGGGAAGTGAGGATTAATGAAAATGTGTTTAAAACAGCAATTCCTGAATCCAGCAGTTTTAACACCCTTGTTTAAATGTCCATCACTCTGAATACTGAATACTGAATACTATATTACTCCTAACTTAACCAAAATGTAAAATATATTAATTTGATTTAATTTTGTAATTATCAGCAATATCAAATTATTTCATAGGCAGAGCAACCTGTTGGATCAACCTTTATCAAAAGGTACAACTTACAACCAGGTTAAAATTAAGAAATTCATTCATGTGTTAAGTTAAAAATATGCTAATCTAAAAACATGGTACATCTACCTTAAAACAATGACGGTTACAAACACAGACACATAACAGTCACAGTGGAAATGGATGAATGAAAATACCAAACCCCAGCTTGTTTCCTCCCAAAATGCTCAGGAAACGTGAAAACAGCCAAACATTCCCAAAGACCAGTGATGGAAAAGTAGAACGCCAGACCAAGGTGCAGGACTTAGATGTTAACTTCTAACCAAAAAGTAAAAAGCCACATCTGTTATAACGTTTGGGATCTAATAGCAGGATGTCAACATGACGTCTGTTTGGCCACCCCCATTGAGACAGACACACTCACACAGACACATGCACACACACACCCACACACACAGAAACACACACATCCACTACTGTGCAGAAGTCTTAGGCACCCTAGACTTTATTAGATATATGTTTATTTTTTTGTGTGTGTCAGTATAAAAGAACACAATTCAGATTTCCTAATAGATTTTTATATTTAAGTTACATATTACTGCAAGCAATTGACTACTTTTTACATAAAAACTTGATCAAGGCTGTCTGAGATCAGAAGCAAGGAGCCAACCAAAGTCTGCAGAAGAACTGCGGCAAGTTTTCCAACATGCTTGGAACAACCTCCCTGCTGATTGTTTTATTGAACTGCAGGACAGCATTGGCTATCTCAGAGAAGTGATTCAGTTTTTAACTATTCTGCCAAATTACTAAAATGTAATGTAAAATGTATAGTACGTTTATTTAGGACCTTTCATTGAATTATTTTTGAAAGAACCTTATCTGTACAGAATGATATACAGGTGCCTTTTGCACAGCACTGTACATGGTTGACCCCCCCAAGTTCGGTCTCTCCGTTTCTTATCTCTAGACCAGGCCTGCTCTTTTGAAGTTGCCTATGGCCCAATACTGAATTAGGAATGAGTTCCCTGACAGGATGCATGGAACAGCCTGCTGTGATTGGGCGGTGTAATGCCAGAAGACACACAACACCCTGTTCACAGCTGTGTGTGTCTGTTTGAGGGAAGATGCAATAAAAAGTAAGACTAATAAATAATAGAAATACCAGTACAGAAAAATGAAAACTTTGTTTTATGCTGTACATGAAGTGACACTAAATGAAATATAAACAAAAATGTAAGAATAATGCAGTCATATTTACAGTGGTGTGCAAAACAATGTGGCCACCCCTGGTCAAAAAGCCTTTTATAATTAACATCTAAGTGAACAGAAGCAAAAATGACTTCTAAATGGTACAACGTTAAACATGAGACATTTATTAAAATTTTAAAGCAAGATTGATTTTTATTTTTATTTTTGACAGTTTCAAATTTAATTTAATTTGTATAGCACTTTTCACAGCAGCCCTAAGCCCCTAAATAGCATGAGGTAAAGGACAGTTTTGTGGACAGATGACACCGAGACTGCTCCAGTGTGATGGCAAGAACAAAGTGCAGAGGCTACAAGGAACTGAATAAGAACAATTCTTGTCATTCCTACACAAAAAGCTGAGAATCTCCTATTTAAAATACTTAAAATGAAATTAAAAAAAAAAATTTGGGTCCTAAATAATTGGACAGTTAGCTGATCACGTGTTTCTTCATCAACTGCGCTTTCCTCATTAGCATTACCGTCATTAGCACCATATGCACAACGAAGCTAACAAAAGCTCTACAGCTGATTCCAGGTGTGTCCTAGCTGTGTCCCTGTTGCTGTCTCTCAACATGCAGACCAAAGATGAGTCAATGTCAGTAAAGCAGATGGGGTAGAAAGTGGGGTAGAAAAATGTATTTAGCTAAAGTGAACTGTGCGGAGCAAATAATGTGCAAGATGATAATTAACTATTAAGCCTGCAAAACAGGCATAGATTGCTTTGGAAAGGAAAAAAGTCAGTATGTGTTCTGAAAATAAAGCAATACAACATATACTGTAGCAGTGGGAATGTGTTGTATTATTGTATTACAGTAACATAAACAAATATGAATTTAATTAATGATATATATGAATAAAAATACATTTATATATGCATATTAATTCAATTAATATTTGTTTATGTTACTGTAACACAATAATACAGCACATTTCCACTGCTACAGTGTACTTAGGGTCAAAGAGATTTACAACTGGAATGATCCTGTACAGCTGCCCAGCTTTTCACTCTCCGACCCAAATGTCGCCTATTCATCCACATCAAACTGTCGCCGCTATTGCAAATACGTCGCATTTTCTCCACTTTCAGTGTGGGGAAACATGCTTTCTTTGACGCTATTTGATCAGGGTACAAATCTCTATCCACTGCTTCCTCAGATTAATATCGGGAAAGCAGTCTAACCTGGTGCCATCCACTGTGTGAATCAGCACATCATCATAGCTACGTGTTGCGGTGCGTCTCTGGTGCAATCCGCGGAACACGCGTAAAAACATTTATTATGGTCACGGCGGTTATCGTTATACATCCAGAACGCGAGGCAGCACAATAGACGGATTGGAGATGAAAGAGCGCTGTAATCCTACACAGTTAATCCTCAAATCCTCCACTTTACAAATAGTTCTGTGTGCTGTTTAGCTTCAGTGAACCGCGACTGCTGACCGAATCGAAGTGTTAGACTGTATGGAGAACGAGCGAGGCTCAGGTGTTCCTGGTCCGTTAGGCAAAAGCGGGCGTACACCGAGCTAATGTCTTGAAAAATGTTTTTGATCTCAGTGCATGCTGAAATGGGTGAGACTGGTGTGTGGGTTTGGATTTGGCAGATGTTCCCGTCCCGATGTTCCCGTCCCGCCACTAATATTTTCCTAATGTACTGCTCATGCGGCTTTAATGTAAATATTTGTTTGAATTAATCCATTCTTAGTAAGATATTTTGATGTGTATAGCACGTTATACTTTTGAGAATTAACATTAACCATTTAACTTAATGAGCCCGAAGGAATCTTACTGTAAGTCTTCGGTAAATTGTTAGGGAAATGTTTTTTGCTGTGAAAGTAAGTGATATAATCAGTAGCCTATGCCATTTATTTTGCTGTAGCCCTACCTAAAATTGTGTTTGTGTACAGTATTTCTGAAGAGAGATGAGATATTTAGTGGTGCCATATGAAATTAAGAGGAATGAACAGTAGCTGCTGAATAAGGATTGTTGAAGTGAAGGAATTTTCATCTGCTTTTAAAGACACTTAGCTGGTGTATGGAGGCAGATGGCTTGCACATCATAACATGACCTTGCCCACAGGCAACAGTGTCCTGTTGGTGTACTCTCAAAATAGGTCCCTTTAATACACATTCCTTTTAAATGTGTGTTTATGTCTTCATACAGCATTGTAAATAATAACATGCGGAACCCTAGGTTACCCCACTGAGTTAAGTGGAGGTAGTTACAGCTTGCCAGCTCGTTCGGTCCATTCCATTTCATGATTAAATAAACAGTGCTGTGCGTAAGTATTTGGACAGTGACAGCCTTTTTGTTTTTTGGCTCTGTACAGCAGCACATTTGAATGTTTTGGTTTACTGAAGGACCCTTTGTGTAATATTACATTTTGTAAAAAGATCTGAAACCATTCAGTGTGACATGCAGTAACAGAGGAAATCTGGTCAGGTGCAAATAATGTTTCACTGCTCTGTAGAATCAGCTTTCTCGTGCATTAAGTACTGATGCAAAAACACATGGCCAGCACAGAAACGGCTCAGTAGCCAATTGTCCAATTATATTTGCTCCCCTAAAATGGAGGGGCTATGTCTTAAAAGCTGTAATTCCTACACAGATCACCTCATATGGATATGAATATAAAATGAATGCTGACAGTCTGCACTGTAACCTCATATTCATTATTTTATAAAATAATCCAGCATGCTGGGGTACAGAGCTAAAATATACATACATACAGTATATTTTGCTGAGACTGGCCATGCATCAGTTAGTATTTTCTATGTTCTTCTTACATTACATAAACAAGTGTATGTTTTTGTTCATCCATCCTTGTTGGTTGTCACTTGAATCATGACTGACACCACCAGGTTCCCATCGAGACCAAAGCGAGGTTT
Organism: Conger conger; assembly: GCF_963514075.1. Taxonomy (NCBI): domain Eukaryota; kingdom Metazoa; phylum Chordata; class Actinopteri; order Anguilliformes; family Congridae; genus Conger; species Conger conger. Next base: position 2,694,931 of record NC_083770.1, on the reverse strand, counting down.
TAATATGGATATAAAATGAATGCTGGCAGTCTTAATTAGTTATGTGCTTGTTTGATCAAATCATTGGCAAAGTCGTTGGTCACAGAAAAGTCTGGTCTTTTTGTGTATGTTCAGGACCAATTGACCGTTTTCAGCAGCAAAAAAGAAGAATGAGACTTCTGGAAATTATTGCTTATTATCACACATTTTGTCCAAAGTTCTCAACTATCACATCAATACACATCCATAATGATCCTGTATCAGTAAATAGGCCAGTGGGCTGTCTTCATGGATCACTTCACATGGATCCATGCAACCATCACCATGATGTCTGCATTAGAGAGGGAGATGTTGGAGGGAAAGAGAAGGTTGGGAAATGTTTCGCGACAAAATAGTGCACATAAAAATATCTCAGTGAACTTACCTATATCCTTCTCTTCTCACTAATGTCCAGTCTTGCTCTGTTCTTGTTCGAATAGAGTCTACTGTGACCTGCCTTCAACAGACAGCCTCAATGGAAGGGGGTGGGAATTCATTTTTAGAGGTGAAATTGTATGTGATAGATTAGCGACCTGTCCAGGGTGTATCCCTGCCTTTTGCAATGCGTTCTGGGATAGACTCCTACGAGCCCCTGTGACCCTGACCAGGAATAGCCAGGTTAGATAATGGATGGATGGAAATTGGAGGTCTGTTCTTAATCAGGCAGACATTTTAGCCACGCTGACCTAACAAACATGATACACAACCTCGCCGTCTCTCAGTTTTTGGCTCAGGTGAAAATACTTTTATAAACTTGTATTTAATTCCTCTGTGTACTCAGTTTGACTGATTTGATGAACAGCCTTATGCACATGCCCATAAGGTTGTTCATCAAAGATCATAGCTCATTCAGCAGATATGCACCCTATCGTCTGTATTCACTCATACAGTATATTTTGCAGAGACTGGCCATTTATCAGTTAGCATATTCTTCTTACATTACAAACAGGTCATTGTCCATTCATCCTTCAGTGTTTGTCACTTGGATTATGACTGACACAGCTTGGGACTAAAAGGAGAATCAATGATTAAGGTGTGGTATGTCCACCCTGTAAGAGTATAATTGGCAGGTTCTGATTAAATTAAATGTAATCAGTCGCAAGTGTATAAACGCTTCCTTCATTCATTACCTCTAATGAAATGTTGATATTATTTGTATGCATTTATCGTTTGTGGGATGGCAACCTGTCCAAGGTGTATTCCTGCCTCTCAACCAATTCACACTGGGATAGGCTCCAGTACTGCAGATAATGGATCGATGGAGCTTTTGTGGGATTGCGGTGTATATATTGTGCTGCAACAATGTACCATGTACTGTAGAGTATTCACAGATGGTAGAGATAACCACGTCAATATCATAGGGTTAAAAAAAGCAGAAGAACACATACTTTTTTCCCTTCATTTGTCAAAGTGGGCTGTGATCAGAAATGATTGCTTTTATTATTGCTTTTTTTTCTTTTCTTTTTTTGCCATTGAGGCAGAAGTGAGGAAAGTAAAAATGCCCATACTGCAATATGGCTAACAATGAAAAATATGCATCTTAATTAATGTAATGAAGAACAATTATTAATTAAATTGATTACTTTTGAAGCTAATTTCCTGCATGACTGCTCTATTAGCAGCATAAAGTTGATTATGAGAAATTATAATATTTCAATTGGGCTTTACACATATGAAATGTCAACACATAAATATAGGCTTTTCTCTCACAGTGTTGCTCCACAAATGGATTGTTTCCTTTGATCGAAATCAATTCAGAATGAATTTATTTACTGCTGCTCCCCTCAGCACTCTCCACAGTGTAATCCCTCACAGTGTGATCCCTCAGCACTCTCCACAGTGTAATCCCTCACAGTGTGATCCCTCACAGTGTAATCCCTCACAGTGTGATCCCTCACAGTGTAATCCCTCACAGTGTGATCCCTCACAGTGTGATCCCTCAGCACTCTCCACAGTGTGATCCCTCACAGTGTAATCCCTCACAGTGTAATCCCTCACAGTGTGATCCCTCACAGTGTAATCCGTCACAGTGTAATCCCTCACAGTGTAAACCCTCACAGTGTGATCCCTCACAGTGTAATCCCTCACAGTGTAATCCCGCACAATGTAATCCCTCACAGTGTAATCTCTCAGCACTCTCCACAGTGTAATCCCTCACAGTATAATCCCTCACAGTGTAATCCCTCACAGTGTAAACCCTCACAGTGTGATCCCTCACAGTGTAATCCCGCACAATGTAATCCCTCACAGTGTCATCTCTCAGCACTCTCCACAGTGTAATCCCTCACAGTATAATCCCTCACAGTGTAATCCCTCACAGTGTAACCCCTCACAGTGTGATCCCTCACAGTGTGATCCATCAGCACTCTCCCAGTGTAATCCCTCACAGTATAATCCCTCACAGTGTGATCCCTCACAGTGTAAACCCTCACAGTGTAATCCGTCACAGTGTAAACCCTCACAGTGTGATCCCTCACAGTGTGATCCCTCAGCACTCTCCACAGTGTAATCCCTCACAGTATAATCCCTCACAGTGTAATCTCTCAGCACTCTCCACAGTGTAATCCCTCACAGTATAATCCCTCACAGTGTAATCCCTCACAGTGTGATCCCTCACAGTGTGATCCGTCACAGTGTAATCCCTCAGCACTCGCCACAGTGTAATCCCTCACAGTATAATCCCTCACAGTGTGATCCCTCACAGTGTAATCCCACACAATGTAATCCCTCACAGTGTAATCTCACAGCACTCTCCACAGTGTAATCCCTCACAGTATAATCCCTCACAGTGTAATCCCTCACAGTATAATCCCTCACAGTGTAAACCCTCACAGTGTGATCCCTCACAGTGTAATCCCTCACAGTGTAATCCCGCACAATGTAATCCCTCACAGTGTAATCTCTCAGCACTCTCCACAGTGTAATCCCTCACAGTATAATCCCTCACAGTGTAATCCCTCACAGTATAATCCCTCACAGTGTAAACCCTCACAGTAAAATCCCTCACAGTGTAAACCCTCACAGTGTAATCCCTCACAGTATAAACCCTCACAGTGTAATCCCTCACAGTATAATCCCTCACAGTGTAATCCCTCACAGTGTAATCCCTCACAGTATAATCCCTCACAGTGTAATCCCTCACAGTGTAATCCCTCACAGTGTAATCTCTCACAGTGTAATCCCTCACTGTGTAAACCCTCACAGTGTGATCCCTCACAGTGTAATCCGTCACAGTGTAATCCCTCACAGTGTAAACCCTCACAGTGTGATCCCTCACAGTGTAATCTCTCAGCACTCTCCACAGTGTAATCCCTCACAGTATAATCCCTCACAGTGTAAACCCTCACAGTGTGATCCCTCACAGTGTGATCCCTCACAGTGTAATCCCGCACAATGTAATCCCTCACAGTGTAATCTCTCAGCACTCTCCACAGTGTAATCCCTCACAGTATAATCCCTCACAGTGTAATCTCTCACAGTGTAATCCCTCACAGTGTAAACCCTCACAGTGTGATCCCTCACAGTGTGATCCATCAGCACTCTCCCAGTGTAATCCCTCACAGTATAATCCCTCACAGTGTGATCCCTCACAGTGTAAACCCTCACAGTGTAATCCGTCACAGTGTAAACCCTCACAGTGTGATCCCTCACAGTGTGATCCCTCAGCACTCTCCACAGTGTAATCCCTCACAGTATAATCCCTCACAGTGTAATCTCTCAGCACTCTCCACAGTGTAATCCCTCACAGTATAATCCCTCACAGTGTAATCCCTCACAGTGTGATCCCTCACAGTGTAATCCCTCACAGTGTAATTCCTCAGCACTCTCCACAGTGTAATCCCTCACAGTATAATCCCTCACAGTGTGATCCCTCACAGTGTAATCCCACACAATGTAATCCCTCACAGTGTAATCTCACAGCACTCTCCACAGTGTAATCCCTCACAGTATAATCCCTCACAGTGTAATCCCTCACAGTATAAACCCTCACAGTGTAATCCCTCACAGTATAATCCCTCACAGTATAATCCCTCACAGTGTAATCCCTCACAGTGTAATCCCTCACAGTGTAATCCCTCACAGTGTGATCCCTCACAGTGTAATCCCTCACAGTGTAATTCCTCAGCACTCTCCACAGTGTAATCCCTCACAGTATAATCCCTCACAGTGTGATCCCTCACAGTGTAATCCCACACAATGTAATCCCTCACAGTGTAATCTCACAGCACTCTCCACAGTGTAATCCCTCACAGTATAATCCCTCACAGTGTAATCCCTCACAGTATAAACCCTCACAGTGTAATCCCTCACAGTATAATCCCTCACAGTATAATCCCTCACAGTGTGATCCCTCACAGTGTGATCCCTCACAGTGTAATCCCGCACAATGTAATCCCTCACAGTGTAATCTCTCAGCACTCTCCACAGTGTAATCCCTCACAGTATAATCCCTCACAGTGTAATCTCTCACAGTGTAATCCCTCACAGTGTAAACCCTCACAGTGTGATCCCTCACAGTGTGATCCATCAGCACTCTCCCAGTGTAATCCCTCACAGTATAATCCCTCACAGTGTGATCCCTCACAGTGTAAACCCTCACAGTGTAATCCGTCACAGTGTAAACCCTCACAGTGTGATCCCTCACAGTGTGATCCCTCAGCACTCTCCACAGTGTAATCCCTCACAGTATAATCCCTCACAGTGTAATCTCTCAGCACTCTCCACAGTGTAATCCCTCACAGTATAATCCCTCACAGTGTAATCCCTCACAGTGTGATCCCTCACAGTGTAATCCCTCACAGTGTAATTCCTCAGCACTCTCCACAGTGTAATCCCTCACAGTATAATCCCTCACAGTGTGATCCCTCACAGTGTAATCCCACACAATGTAATCCCTCACAGTGTAATCTCACAGCACTCTCCACAGTGTAATCCCTCACAGTATAATCCCTCACAGTGTAATCCCTCACAGTATAAACCCTCACAGTGTAATCCCTCACAGTATAATCCCTCACAGTATAATCCCTCACAGTGTAATCCCTCACAGTGTAATCCCTCACAGTGTAAACCCTCAGCACTCTCCACAGTGTCACATGCTGCCTTCAATGTGGGTTACTACAGTAACTGCACAAAGTGGGGGTAAAAAGAGCAAACGGTTTTCCAAGAGCAAGAGTACATAAATAAGTGAACATGTAGATAAATAACATTAGTATTAGAAGGAATTATTCAAGTATTCAAATTGTACTCAATCCTCAAATGGCTGACAAAGACAAAAAAAAAAAAAAATCCATCTCCAAGAATGTCATCCTTTGATGTGATTGCATTTTTCAAGAACAACAGTTACTATAGCTATGCAAGGCAACTTGTGAGCAGGGATGAGTACAACAGAATCCAAGACATCCAGACATCTTTCATAATTCACTCAGACAAAGTCCAATCAAAATATACTGTAGGTCCTAAACTGACAATTCAGTTCAAATGTTCAGAAATAAATGTTTTCTATTCTCTTAACTATAATTTGCAGCATTGACCAATCAATAATAAAGAATAGAATAGAAAAATAGAAACACTGCATTTATTGGGTCAAAATGGATTGAATATAGGCCCACGTTTCACCCATGAAACATTGCCTTATGCACTCATCTGCAAATGCAGCATTTGAATAACCTAATTCATAGTCCTTTATGTCAAATGTCATAACGTCAGCTTAATCTTTACACCCCTCGCTGTAAATTGTACAGACCGTTGGCTCTTTAAATGTGGGAAGAGGAGAGGATGGGAGTTTCCTCTGCATGTGAGGAGAATGGCGGAGTCATATGACCCATGGATGAAGCGAACGCGTAATTGCGCATACAGTAAGGCTGCCACACTCGGTGCCGTCTGCCATATCCTATCGGAGCCTGCTGTTGGCGGACTTATGGGGCTTTACATAACACTGAGTACTGTGCTCACCAGAGAGAGAGGGAGAGAGAGAGAGAGAGAGAGAGAGAGTGAAAGAGTGCACTGCGAGCATGCCATAATAGCTGTGGTTGCTGAGGTTGTATATTGATGCAGGGTCTTCTCTGTTTCTGTGAGGACATGGAGTCTCAGCGTGGCTTCTTCCGGAAAGTGGACGTCCCAGACCACGCGCATTACATCGTGGCCTTTTTCGTGCTGGTCATCGGTGCTCTGGGAATGGTCGGAAACGCGTTGGTCATTTTCGCCTTCTACAGGTATGGAGTCAAGTGGGGCCTCTGTTGGGGAGGTTGTGGGTGTGTGTGTGTGTTTGTGTAACTTCAGGTTTTTTCAGTTCTTGTTTATAAAGAACTGCTTGCAATGTTTGACCTTGTTTGCTTGTTTGAGTTTTTGTTTGAATCTGGTCCATGGCTTATATTGCTTATATTTCTCTCATGTTTAAAATGAACTGTGTGATGACATTGGCCTCAGACAATGATATAACAAAAATATAAAAATGCTCTGCATGTTGTGTCTTAAGCATCACATGGCTGACCTTATGGACCGGCATATACTGTAGGCTGTAGGCTATGGTTGGCCTACTGTCTTCATATTATCGGATGCCTGGGCAAAAGCAAACATTATTTTGTCATGTGCACTGCCTTCAATTAGCAAGAGATCAGGTTGTGAATTCTGTTTAGAAAATGTAGGCTATTCATTAATCTATGTGTTAGGCTACCTGTGTTAGGAAAACCCTTAGCTGTGGATCCTCCTGGGTTCGTTTTAAGTGGGGAATTGAATGGGGAAAACAGTGTTTCTGAGTAACGGCAACCCAGCTGAAAAGAGGAGAAAACTGGTTGGGTTGTTTTGCGGTGTTTGAAAGTTGCTCTTTACTTAAATCACTGTGTCTGTCTGCACCCAGCCCATAAAACACTGCTTCTACGTAGCCTAATCTGATGGAGCCGGGTTTTCTATATCTACGCGTTATCTGTTGCCGCTCAAACATTAAAGACTATTTTCGATGTTGCTGCAAGGAACCAGATGAGATGACGTGGATGTTGACTGACAGGAGGCACTCTCCAGCTTAACTTGCAGCCGGGTGCGAGTCGCTCCGAACGAACCTGACGCAGAATACCTCTTCCCAGTCTGATTCAAACGCTGCGGTCCCTCTGGAATGCCACCGTGAGCGTGCGCAGGGAGCCCAAATCCTTCTCCTCGAGGTTACAGTGGGCCACTTGTCAAAAGAAACGCTTCCCTCCGGGGCCACCGACATGCTTTTCACATTTGTAGGTGCAGTTGGGTACAGTCATGATGCTCTCTTGTTGCTTTTAAATATCTCCAGGGTCACATTTTCAAGAAAAATGGTTTCTCGCCTGTATTTTGTACATTTATTTGTGATGGAAAAAGATATGTTTATCGAACCACATGTTCTTGATGAACACTGTAACACAGGCAATTCCTAACCTCTCTTTTCTATCAGCTTATTGCATTTAGGTTACATGTCACAATATATATTTTTTCCTTTTCTGCTTGAACTACTGGTTGCTGTTCCTTTCAGAAAATATCTCTGCGTGAAAATGCAGAAAATACTTGGCAGATAAATCTACTTTCTAAACCTTTCTTGAAAAAACTGCTTCCAGGAAAAAGAGAAATGCCTGATCTTTATGTTTGTAATCAGATTTAGCAAAGGAAAGATGAAAACCCACTTGAGTGGAGAGCAGGGTCAATGATGAGAGGCTTAGTGCACGAGGCTGGGGGAGTCAGGCCCTGAACACCCAAGCTGCAGTGCTTTTCACCATTGTGCTTCGCCATATTTCCTCCTTGAGAAATCGCTAATAGTTATCAGACAGCTAAATAGAGCATTGCCAGATCCCTTCACAAGCAGGCAGTGATACAAAGTTGTCACTGTGACATCTCTCCGACATTACTGTGCTAGAGACTAGCCCCAAGCCAGTGCAGCAGTATAGCTTCAGGATAATCCTCTGTGTTGCCTTATCAGCGTTCAAGCTATTGGTCAGCTTCACAAATGGAGGAGACGTAGACCCATTCTCCTGGATTTTGACGTGGATGTTCCCTTGAACTGAGAATTACTTTAGAAACCATTGTTGGCCTGCAGAGAGGGCGAAATCTCATGTGCAACTGTCAAATAATATGTATCAATGATGTTCATTCCTCTGGTCTCAGGGGGAAGATGTTGGTTGGTTAAGGCTCATTTGGGAATACTGTATAGGATTAATGGTACTGCAAATAAGGCAGACAGTCTCTGTTTTTTTAATCAAGAATTACAGTAAACTTCTGTTTCTTGCGAAATGGTTCTAGTATTTACATAGAATTCTGACAGAAGAAGACCAAAACTCATTGCTGCATATTAAATTTCATTAATTGCATATCATGCATATTGACAGATATTGCATGTTTGTTGTCAACTCCGGTCCTGGAGGGCCGGTCTGCAAGCTGTTTTTTGTTCCAACCAATTACCGTACGTGCAGCTGTAGCTGGTGCTTATACAAATGTCTGATCAAGACATTATTTAGCTAATTAAATAGCACCCCTGATCTACTGGGATTGCCATCCTCTCACAATTTATGGTAAACAGACACTGTTTGTGTTTCCCCAAATCAAAACTTACTTGCTTACCTTATTTCGCTATGGTTTGGGACTGTGGTAATCAGTGAAAGTCTGTCATGCATTGATGTGTTAATTATGGACAGACAGACCAAAATAATTTCGGAGTGAAATACATTTCTCTTCACTGTGCTTTTACAATTTGTTGCAGTTATTTCACAACCAAACTGATAAATGTGATTGAATTGTTTGTACTATTCTGAAAATTCTGATTAAGCCATGATGTGTTTTCATTCCAAAAAATAATGTTGTGATATGATCGTATTCACATTTTTGAAAACAGTTTCCAGCCACAAAATGGGCTTGACATATAAAGTGATAAAACTGTAGTTACATGGTTACTGTCCTAATTCCTCACTGACTTGGCCTATTTGCCATGTGCACTGTAAATAATTGTAGTTGATCCAACCTGTTCTGTATAGATGTACTTTTTTTGTATGACGCTTTGGATAAAAGTGTCTGCTAAATAAATGTAATGTATATATTTTTTAAATGTACAGAAAAGGACAGATGATCCTGAAAAATAAGCCTCACGGTGGACAATATTAACTTTTAGAATTTAGCAGACATGCTCATCCAAAGCAACATACACAGATCAAATTTATTTTACATGTGACCCAGGCAATTCACATGAAGTATTTTGCTCAAGGGTAGCTACAACAGTAGCATCGTAGCAGTCTACAGCCTTTAAGTTACAAGCCCAGTTCCCTTATACTATACTACATTGCTATCCCAACTGATGTTACAAATTCCATCTATAATTTTATCTCGATTTCTTCTGAATTTCAGCAACAAGAAGCTAAGGACTGCACCCAATTATTTTATCATGAATCTGGCAGTCAGTGACTTCCTCATGGCCATCACGCAGTCCCCCATCTTCTTTGTCAACTGTCTGTACAAGGAGTGGGTGTTTGGTGAACTGGGTGAGCCTTTTTACCTTTCACCTTTTCCCTTTCTTCAGCATCCAGACCAGCCAGCCCTGCTCCTTCCCCTTCTGAAAGCCTCAGCTCATTCCAGACTGCTCATTCCACCATTCATACCAACAGCTTTAACCCCGCAACCAGGTAGTAGAAAAAGCTGAAATTATAGGACTCTGGACATGGCTCTCCCTGACCTAGTGGTCACTGAAAGGGTAAAAAAAAAAAAACAGCGCTCAAACTTTAAAAGCCATTGCAAAACCCCTGGTCATCTTGAATATTTGAGTTTTCAGTGTTTCACCACCAATTTAATTTTATTAATGTATTAATTCCCCCACTATCTCATTGCACTCATTTTCATATTTGAAAACATAAACAAATGAAAGGTTTTGGACTGGACAAACTATTGTTACACAAATGGCCAAATAGGATATAGGAATAAGCTTAAAACTAAAGGAAAGCAGATGGTTTGGCCTAGATTAGTTACCTGACTAGAGCTTAGCCAGATACCATGACAATGCCTGAGCTATTCAGCTATTGCTTTTGATATGGATAATGTTCTGTCTCCACGGTGGTGGAACAAACTCCCTGTGGCAGTCAGAACAGTAGAATCTCTTACCACCTTCAAGCGCAGACTGAAGACGCACCTCTTCAAGCTGCACCTCTCCCCACCCCTCCCTACCTCCCTGTAAACCTTAACTATTGTTGTTGGCTTTACTTTTATTTTTATTACGCTAGGATGATACCTTTGCTAGATTTGTTTGGCTAGGTAAGCGTTGTGCGGTATAAGGTGGTTGCTCTTTGGTTCTGTGAATGGTAGATGGACTGCATTTATATAGTGCTGTAAAATGTATGCCCCTAATTCACCCATTCACATATAAACTCACACAGCAATGGCGATTGGCTGCCATGCAAGGTACCAACCAGCTCGTCAGGAGCAATTGGTGGTTAGGTGACTTGCTCAGGGACACTTCAACACTCCCAGGTTGGGGGATCAAACCTTCCGACTGCCAGACGACTACTCTGACCTCCTGACCTAATGTCTGTGATCATTGCAACATTAATATAAAGGTATCATAAATCCTCAATCTTGATTAGTAAGAAATATCTTTCTCTGTACTTCGATTAATATCTGTCTGTTGCCTTCAATTAACCATTAAAAATGAATTACAAATGAATTACAAATGAAAAATGTCCACGAAAGTGGGCTTTTTAGAGCAGTTAAATATTGTATTGATGGAATTGGAGACAATTGTGTGTGTGGGTTTGTGCTGGTGGGGTGCTGACATCGATTCCAATTTGTCGATTACATTCTGACATGTTCTCCAGCCTAAGGCACGCCTACAAATCAAGGACAGTCATGTGTTTCATTATGGCTTCCAGTGCACTCTGTTAATAGTGATATTTTCAGTGTCAGATTGATTGAATAACTGATTGCTGTTCTTGAAGGTTAATTCGTTTTTTTTAATCATTCAAATGAAAACGAATTTAATGGATCTTACAGGGCAGCTTAGCTTCATTATTCCCTTTATTCCCCAAGTCATGTAATAATTTGTGAATCAAACATATTCTTAGCTTTGGATAAACGTTGGCTTTTTACTGTAATTCTTACTGGAGGTGACATTGGCTCAGGCAGTACGAGCAGTCGTCTGGCAGTCGGAGGTAAGAGAAGTTGTCTGGCAGTCGGAGGTAAGAGCAGTCGTCTGGCAGTCGGAGGTAAGAGCAGTCGTCTGGCAGTCGGAGTGTGCCTTAGCAAAACCCCCAATTGCTCCTGATGAGCTGGTTGGTGCCTTGCATGGCAGCCAATCGCCGTTGGTGCCTGTGAATGGGTGAATGAGAAGCATCAATTGTACAGCGCTTTGGAAGAAGTGCTACATAAATTCCAACCATTTACCATTTAATTCTGATTGTGTTCTCTGTGGAAATGTGTCTCCAGGTTGTAAGATGTACGCCTTCTGTGGGTCACTTTTCGGGATTACCTCCATGATCACTCTGTTAGCCATCTCCATCGATCGCTACCTGGTCATCACCAAGCCCCTGCAGGCCATTCAGTGGACATCGAAGCGCAGGACTTCTCTGGCCATCGTCCTGGTGTGGCTTTATTCGTTGGCCTGGAGCCTGGCTCCTCTGGTTGGCTGGAGTAAGTTCATCTTTCCATCTAACGGTGTGACCGCAGGCAACCACAATTGTTCTGGATTTTGTCAAAAATCAACTGCGTTTTTTCACATCAATATGTGCATATCTGTATATATATATCTGTATATATGCAATGGCATATCTTCGCGTAGATCTCATTTTTCTTTTTTTAATTTGATGGGAAACTAGAAGATCAGAGCTACAGAATCAGGTATCACTTGTTGGGATTGGCCAATCTGTTTTGGAGATATGGTTTATTAAATTATGTGTATCTGTCAGAAGTGGTTTTGGGAAATCAGCCATCAAAGTTTTTTGAGTGGTTGTCACAGTTTATCACCAAGTGACCAAGGTGTAAAAACTGGCCCATCAGCCTCTGCTTTGGAGGGTCTGGAGAGGTGGGTGGCAGGACACCGGTCTGGCGGTGTCAGCGAGCTGGTGGGAGGTGGAAGTTGCGGGGGTGCTGTGGTTTATTTGAATCCACTTGAAATCCACAGTTTGCTCTTCACTAGATGAGGAGCCGTCAGGAATGCAAAGGTTTGAGAATTTGAATGCATTTCAATTCCTTTCTGATTAATCTGTAACAGATTTCTCTTGCGCAAGCGGTACTATAAAATGACTGAAAGACGTGATTGACTGCTTGGCAGTGTTAAAACCAACAAGAACAGCGCCTCGGAAAGGCTGTTAATCTTCTTAGACCTGTGCTGAGCCCCACACCGGTATCTCTGCGCTTCTCTGTGCCTCCCCAGGATCCTGGCACCAGCAGGGGCTTTGCAAACGATTTCCACAGATTAATCCCAAGTGCCATTTATTTATGAGCAATAACATCAATACATAAAGTAGATGCATCCCAGTATACTGTATAGTGAAGCTCCTTCCTAAGAATACTGTTATCTTAACATTGGAGATTACATTCTCAAAGCGGTTAAAACATGTTGATGAATGAATGGCATTTCAAATAATTAGATATTCAAAATGTGTGGGAACTGTGAAAGAAAAGCAACAGATTGTTTATGAAAATGAGATCCAGATAATTGTCATCATTTAAATACAAACACAATCTTACCACTGAATCGCATTTAGATGTGTGAACTGTCTTTTTTTTTTACTGTTAATTTATTATGAAAATAGTCACTTTTGCATATATTTTTTATTTTTAACACAAAGCAATCATAATTGTATAATAATACATTTGATTAGCGCACTTAACCCTCCTATTATGTTTAGAGTTTATGACTGCTTTTATGTGTGGGGTCAAATTGATCCCGACAGTTTAAATGAATGCGAATTATTGCAAAATAAAAATGTTGACACTTTGTGTGTTGCCTTCTTATTGTCTCCCAAATGACTAGCCTTTTATCCATAAATATGAAAAATCTTTGAGAAACATCTCATTTTAGAGCCTGAGGTACAGGAAGTGAGATTTTGGCACCTGTATGGGAACCTGCCACCAGAATCCCCAGAAATCTGAGATAAAAATAAAAATGGTTGTATTTTTGTAAAATTGTATTTTCTGACATTTTATACAGTTACAGAGGGTCAAAATAAGCTCACACAAAACATACAAAAAGTTGTTATAAGACTTCTGAAAACATAGCATTATGTTTATTGCATTTTTATTTACCCCAAGCATAATAGGAGGGTTACAATAGTGCACTGTGACCTCCTGCATCAAGGAGTGTCTTATTCCAGGTCTGTGTAAAAGGGTCATTCCATTCAGCCGGCCCTTGGGAGGCAGTTCGGTGTCTAACTCTCAGAGGGTCGTTAGGGGTGACGTTTCAGTCTGCTTTGAGTTGCATTGCCTGCCATTTCCCACAGGCTCATACATCCCGGAGGGCCTGATGACATCATGCACCTGGGACTACGTCTCGTCCACACCCGCCAACAAGAGCTACACCATGATGCTCTGCTGCTTCGTGTTCTTCATCCCTCTGGGTGTCATCTCCTACTGCTACCTCTTCATGTTCCTGGCCATCCGCACAGCCAGCCGGTACACGCACTCCTCCAATCCTATAGGGGGCAGCAGACCTGGGTCAAATGTCGTTGTTTTGGATTCAAATGCTTGTCTATTCTTTACTGAGCTTTACTGAACTGGTGTATTGGAAGCTATGGAATAGTTGCGAGTGCAAACCCTGACTGGTTGGCTTAATTGCACCAGGCAAGGCAATGCAGAAACATATTTGAATCCAAAACAATTGCAGTTGATATGGAGAATGTTATGTTCTCTGAAGTGTACGTTGCTTTTCTAATTCTCCAACACAAACATGCACAAAAACAGTTTATGCAAAACAATGCTTTCTTTGCTAAACCTATGCCATTGAAATCCTCGATAAAACCCAAGGCCTTTTGAGGGATACTGGTCATACGAATCCATCAGGTCTTTTTTTCTCCTTTTTTCTCCTTCCCTCTTCATCCCTTCTTCACCCGTTGGGCCTCAGGGACCTGGAGAAGCTGGGGACACACATGAGGAAGTCCACCCTGATCCAGCAGCAGTCCATCAGGAGCGAGTGGAAGCTGGCCAAGGTGGCCTTCGTGGTGATCATCGTGTATGTGCTCTCCTGGGCGCCTTACGCCTGCGTCGCCCTCATCGCCTGGGCAGGGTAACTCTGCACCTGCTTTCCCCAGAATTCTGGGTTTATTATTATTATTATTATTATTATTATTATTATTATTATTATATACTTTATTAAAACTCAACATCATAGGTCAAGACATTAAAATGACTGACCTCTTTTCGTGCTGGTCGAGTGGTGAACAAAAATAAGAAGAAATAAAAGACAAAGTGCAGAACTAAATACATTGACACAGTGACTACAGTTTCATTTACAGACATTAACATTTTCAGGCATTGCTGACGCTGTGAGGAGTATGATCTTGTGGTCTCTAAAAAGGACAGGGACCGTAACAAATGTAGAGTTGTGTTTTAGTATATATTACTTGTGAACCAACAAAGCAAAATGAGTAGTTAACATTTTTTTAATCTGCTGGAGTGCTCTAACTGTAATCATTTGCTGTTTATGATATCCAGAAACACTTATTTGCCTTTTAACGTAAATTCATTTCCGGGCACACAATGTGACACACTATGGACTCATATGGGGTAGTATATTATAGCATCTCTGCCTTGTGTAAATTTTCCACTAGATTTACTGGAATGAACTGACTGTAACTGACATGTTATGGACCTTGGGGGGCTGTTTCTATGGAGACAGTGAAGTCTTGCCATTGAGTTACTGGACATATAGTTTCTCTCACCCCGTCTCCTTGTAAATTCTTGAAGAGTTGTCACTTGCTCTAATTTAATCGAGATTCTGAGATTCTGAGCATGAATTAATGGCTGCCGTTTCCATGGGGACAGTGACAACAATATATTTGACTACCTACATATCAGTTTATTTGGGCATATTCTCTATCAGCTTGGTACTAGGCACCTATTTATCAGCATACAGCACACAGCACGGAGATGTTGATGTTGTGCTGATATTTCTGTTCACTGCGATGGAAGAGACTTGGGATTGACCTTTTATTGTATATGAACAAATGCATTGCTGCAGCTAGATTTTGCCATGATGTGTTTGTGTTCACATTGTTTACCTTGTTTTTTTATTTAATAATGAAATGATACACTCACCGAGCACTTTATTTGGTATTCATAATTTATTATTATATATAAATGCTTTATTTATATTTTTTGACTTATTAGTCTTCTGCTGCTGTAGCCTATCCACTTAGAGGTTTGACGCGTTGTGTTCAGAGATGCTCTTCTACATACCACTGTTGTAGTGTGTGGTTATTTGCATTACTGTCACCTTCCTGTCAACTTCAACCAGTCTGGCTCTTCTGACCTCTCTCATTAACAAGGCGTTTTTGCCCACAGAACTGCTACTCAATGTTTTTTGTTTTTCACACCATTCTCTGCAAATTCCAGAGACTGTTTCTGAGATACTCAAACCACCCTGTCTGGCACCAACAATCATTCCACGGTCAAAGTCACTGAGATCACATTTCTTCCCCATTCTGACATTTGGTCTGAAAAACTTCTGAACCTCTTGACCATGTCTGCATGCTTTTATGCATTTAGTTGCTGTCACATGATTGGTTGATTAAATACTTGCACTAACAAGCTGGTGTACAGGTCTACCCAATAAAGTGCTCACTGAGTATATAATGATTGGCTAAAAGCTATTTTGGGTTATAATTGATGGTGCATGTAACACCTGAGAATTTCAGAAACCATTTATTTTGTTTCTGTGCATACAGTTTTAACAAAAGGGCAATTGACTGACGTTACAACTGCTGGACATTTGGGTGGTAAAATAACGGAGACTGATGCGTGTTATTAACACCTCAGGGGTATAAAAGCATATGTCAGTCTCTCATGTGTCTGTATTGGGCTTTACCACTCAATTATCCAGCAGTTAGACCGTCAGTCAGTGTTGAACTGCCCAAATCCACACCTGCCCTCAACCAGTCTAATGCTTCTGGCCTCAAGCCAGTTTCCTCCAGGTATATGCATGCCAAATGCCACGTGTAGCTACAGCTGCTGAAATGGGTGCTTTCTTGCCCTCCCTTCCCAAATGACTATAATTGCCAGTATATTTTTTCACAGACTGACTCCATCTATAGAAGTGTGTCACGTCTCAGGGATATCCTTGACTCTGAAATGTGGCAGGCGGCAGCTGCTATTTGCGGATTTCTGCATGTCTTCTGAAAAAAATGGATTTCTGCATGTCTTCTGAAAAAAATGGATTTATGCATGTCTTCTTCTCTGATGTCCACGCAAATGTTTCAGTACTGTCCACAATCAGAAACTGTGTTTTACATGAGACAGGGGCCCAATCCCATTCATTATTTTTACCCCTTGCCCCTAGTCCTTGCCCCTCAGAACAGTTACAAGGGGTGGAGGTTGCAATCTTCCCCTGTAAAACGGGACAACCCTTCAAGACCCTGATACGTCATCAGTAGTCATTGATGATGTTAACGTAAACAGGCACAATGAGTTTGTCGCCGGACAGAATCGCACCCGTGTTCCTAACCTGCCAGTCTGCACTGACATTAGAGTGACTTCGCTGCTGGACTTTCGGCGTCACGTGCCATCAAAGGGGGGAAATGCAGTGTGGAAATGTCAAATTGCGGGACTGTCATGCATAAATCAGCCTAATGTTGTCATGTTGGCTAGCTGGCTGTGTATAAAGAATAGGTTGATAATAGATTGAAACAACATTAAATGAAGATAATGCGATGGTTATCATAATTTTAAAATCTTTATTAATAATAAAGGAAATGGTTTCATTTTTTTCATTGTTGCGTTCACCTCCATCTTGCCGATGATTTGCAAGCCATTCTGGGAGATTTCTCATAACACTCGATTTGAAGTGTGCCTCTGAAAAATCCAAGCTTGAAGTCAACAAACCACAACACCGGCAAGCAGAACAAGACAAGCAGTTCTGAACTATCTCTAAGAAAGACCTTCTGCTCGGATCCAAGCTTGTGCAGTGTCTCCACCGGGGTCCATGTGGGTCCTTCTGTGAGTTTTGATGAGGTGAAGGCCGTGACAAGGCGAAGGCCATGGGAAACACCATCTTGGCCAACAGAGATGGAAGGCTACTGCTGAGGACACCATGAGTATGAAGATTTAATGGAGAAGCAGTGAAGGTGGATCCTCAACTACTTTTCCAGCGATTCACACAAAGCTTCACAAGAGCTGGCATCAGTGAGCTGTGCAGTCATCCTCCAGCACTGTTTCACAACTCCCTGCTGCTTCGACAGCCACAGAAGCCAGGGTTAGCAGATGCCATCTGGGCGCTCCACACACCCGACCTTCCAGGAGTCACAGGATGTGCTCAGTATGTCCTGGATGGTGGAGCACTTGTTCATCGCATCCCGTGGACACGTGGATCCACATACAAAGGCATCTGCAAGCTGTACAGGATGAGGACATGCCTGTTACAATATGGACAAGTTCCTTGCAAACAACACAAACAAGCAGCAGTTCATCAACATCCTCAGTGGTTACCTGCAGAAGAACTGTCAGACGTACCGTGTCCCGGTTGATGCTGATCTCCTCATAGTTCAAAAAGCAGTGGAGTTATCATACAGATCTGAGTGTCCTTCTCATCCACCACACCAACCTCAAGTCACATGATCTCTTTTTCAAACCTGAGCCAACAAAGAGCTTGAATAATCCGCGTGTCTGGAACATCAAGGCTGTCAAGCAGCAGCTGGGTCCCTGTGTGTGTACTGACATCCTCTACATCCATCTGTCTGACATACATCCCTCCTGCCACTGCTGATTCAGCTGTAGCACCAAGCCTGTCCCCTTGCCTGACAGTGCCACCCATTGGTGTTCCTGCCATCCCTCAACCTCATCTCTGCTTTTACTTTTTAATTGGACATTTTTGTACTTTTATTAATCTGTTTGTAGTTAAAACCATTCTTTTAACAATCAACCAGCGGCAGATGGGTTCCCCTACTGAGTCAGGTTCTGCTCAAGGTTTCTTTGTCTTAGCCAGGGAGTTTTTCCTTGCCACTGTTGCCCTAGGCATACTCTTGGGGACCAGTTTCTCTGTAAAGATGCTCTGTGACAAAGGTGGTTTGTTAAAAGCGCTATACAAATAAAAATTGATCGACTGATCCGTGCAATATCCAGGTGTGACAGTACCTCCCGCCTTTATGGCACTGGAAAAGGAGCTCCCCTCAAGAAATTCACAACGGACAGTGTCTTCCATGAGCAAGCGACAGCGTTTACTCACAGTCAACTTCCACAGCAGATGTTGTGTCAGCGGGAGAGAATTCATGTCAGGCTGCATGCGATGAAGATGAAGATGATGAAAATGAGCCAGACACTGATGATGACCAGCAATGTTTTACTTAAAAGTTAACATTTTTAAGTTATGTTCATCTGTGTCAACATTTATGTTGATTAGTGCCAATTTGCCAGTCCCGATTATATTATATATATTATGAAAGCAGTATAAATATATAAGTAATATTTATATAAGTAATATAAGTAATATTTAAATAATTTTGTTTTCAATTTATGTTAATCAATGCCAACATTTATATGGATTACTGCCAATTTATGCCTTGTATAAAAGTATACTAATATAGTGATGTTGCTTTAAAATATTATTTTAGGAAGCAAAAAAGTGGTACCAGGGTATGGTTAAGAAACACCTTTGAAAAATACTTTCCTCCACTTGGACTTCTTTCAATATTACAGAGGAGACTTTTATGAGTAAGGAACATGTCACATTTTCTGTTCCCATTTGGCGAGGTTCACCCCTTTTTTCTCACAAAATGCCTGAACTCGTCATGCTCATGTTGGAATGGAATTTCAGAGTGCTTATCCACAATCTGTTTTTGCTCACTTTTTACTCTCAGTTTCTGAATGTGAATAAGATGTGGTTATTAACGAAAAGCTACCTCGACCTGCTGTCGATTCAGGAGAGTGCAGACACTCAAATAGTATGTGCAAAGTCAGCCACCAGTTTTGTAAACTGTGGTCAGAGGAAGGCTCTTCATGTGCAAACTGAACCTGAGTGGGTCAGTTGTGTGCGATGAGACCCTGTCATCCCAGCTGACTGAAATTCTCCCTTCCCTGGGCAATGGTATGCCAACTTCACATCACTCTACAGGGCTGCTGACCACTGTCAGAATGAGCAAAGTTTGAATTTGATACCAGACCATCCATAAATGAGAACAGCAGCTTAATAAGATGGGCTAATATGCCTATTCCTGCCTTTTTCCTTATGCTCTTCTGCTTTAGGACATGATTAATGGCAAATAAAGTTATATCGAACTTTAAGTATTGTGCATTTGTACAAAATCAGTTTTTGACAGTAACTGCCTTTACACATTTTTTTTAACCAAATACTTCTGACAAACTAAACCGTTTTTTCCTCTTAAATCTGGCAGCATTTCATAAATTCAATAAATGTGTGTGCGGTATATCACAACAGAAAAGCATGCCATTTTTGGATAGTAGTTATACACCCATGAATAACCACAGAGGAAATGATTACCTAAGAGGCTATTTGCAGAAAGCACAATTCAGTTGTCTGAACATTGTGTTTTTTATTACTGTGTGTAATAGAAGTAAAGAGAGAGCTGGATGCAATTATGCTTCAGATAAATGTTCAGAGAACATCACCAATCCAGGGATTACCATACCTCCACAAGCCAGCAGTCTAAAGAGCCTGCCATTTCACAAAAACAAAACCATAACTAGACCATTCCAAGCCTCCTTCCTGAATGTAAACTTGATACCTACACACACACACGCAAACACACATACACGCAGACCTTAGATCTTGTGCGAGGTTCTTCCAAAGTCTAGGGGCATATTCACTAAAAGCAGCTTCACCACGGGATTTAGTTCTTGACCATGAAATAGTTAGCAAGAGGGAATCTGTGCTCTGCAAGGAATATTTGTTATCAGCAAATCATTTATGAAGTCAGGGGCAAGACCATGAAAAGATTTAAGAACTAATAGAAGCACTTAAATACATTCTGGCAGCCAGTGAAGCAATTTTAAAAGGGGAGTTATATGAGCACTTATCTTGGTTCTGTTTAGAACGCTGGCTAGCGCATTTTATTGGAATTACTGTTCAATACGTTTCTTTGGAAGGCCAAGGAGAAGTGCAATACAATAATGAAGTCAACTGGCAATAAAAGCATGCTCTAGGTTTTCAGTGGCAACCAGGGAGAGAAAAGGTGTAGCTCTTCTGATTTTAGTGACATTTTGGATGTGTGCCTCAAAGTTGATGTCAGTATTAAAAATTAAACTCTTAATTTTAATACTGACATCAACTGTTCTTCACCTGATTACTGCAACCTCAATTGTATCCTTGTTTAGTGGAAGAAAATTGAAAGTCACCCATTCATTAATGTTAAAAAAACAACAACAAGGGTGTTTATGGAGTGTAAATCATCTGGCGCAGAAGAAATACTGTATACACTATAGTTCCTATGCATAACAGTGGACACCAGACCCAAATGCAAAACCAAGGCATAGCTTGTAGTATAAAGTCTTTATTATAAATAAAGCAGATCAAACAGGCAATAGCCAGCAAACAGACAGCAGGGATAAGGCAGTTTGCAGTAGTGTCCAAGCAATGGGTCAATAGGCCAGCAAACAGGAACAATGAGGATAATCCAAAACATAGTCATGGTCACAAGCAAAGGGTTGAAAACAAACAGGTCAATCAGGCAGAATCGGGATCTCAGAAGATGAAATCAAAAAACAGAAACAGGTCGATAAACAGCGATTCAAAATCAAACAGACAGGATAAACAATGCGGAAGTCTGGGGCAAAACCGGTCGTAACAGGAATCAATCAGGAAATAACGCAGGAGAGTACGGTCGAAACATAACAATCTGGCGACAAGACCTGAATAACAATTAATTAACAAACTGACAGGGTGACTATGGTGTGCACAGAGGATACGAAGACATGGAAACACAACGCACTTAGACAAAAGATTACACAGTGAAAAACACAAAGCCTGACAGATCTGATGCTTGTGGATGATGGCCCTGAATAGGAGCATGTTAATTTAAATAGCAAAAGGCCTAGGTTTGAGCCCTGAGGCACGCCACTGCTAATGCTAGCTTTCCGGAAGGAGTGTGCACCTAGAGATACATAGTCCCAGTTTGCGAGACCGTGCCTCATAGACCAACCCGCTTTCCAATCTCTAAGCACTGAGGTCTTATAACACCAAGATAGAGAGTTCAGAATCCAGATTAATTCTGATGTCATTAAGAGATATAATCACAGCTGTCAGCTATAATCAGTACTATGTTTGGCACAAGCTCTGCTTGAAATTTCTCAAAGATTGCTTTTAATATCAGATAATGAAGAAAAACCTCAGAAATGTCAGGTTGAAAATGGGTCTGTAATTGGTGAGGATAGTGGAATGAAAATGACTTTTCTTTAAAAGGGTCTGACAATAGCAGTTTTTGAAGATGGAAAATATCCAGTCTGTAAGGAGTAATTAATGATTGTGGTTCAGTGGGGATGGTGTCTAGAGCACAGGTTGTGGGCTTTAGTTTAGTAGTTTACTACTTTGCAATATACGTCATCCTCAATATATTAGAATTAAAAATATAATAATATTGTTCTTATAATAATAATAATAATAATAATAATAATAATAATAATAATAATAATAATAATAATAATAATAATAATTATTATTATTATTATTATTATATACTCAAAGATTGAGAAATTTTGTAAATAGACAATTATTATTTTATTGTGCTATGATGCTGCTGGTATGCATTTCAGCCAATCTAAACATTAATGTTTAATCAATTCTATGTATAGGTAATACAGTCAAGAGTTGTATTAACTGTAGCGGCATTAAAACAATATGTAAATTGACTGGGAGGCATGAGTTTTCTATTGATATTGAATGGTCAAGTTTGGTCAAAAAAATCTTTGACTAGAATAATGAGAAAATTGTAGGGACACCCATAATCCTCTTTCATCCCTTTCTCTGTGCACTCGGGCTGGGAAAGGGAAAATTCTCCACTGGATTCCTTCCAGTCTGGAAACCCACACCTAGGGTCCCACACCTCGGGTCCCACACCAGACCTCAGGTCCCAGGCCTTGGGTCCCACACCACACCTCGGGTCCCACATCAGACCTCAGGTCCCACACCTCGGGTCCCACACCTCGGGTCCCACACCTCAGGTCCCACACCTCGGGTCCCACACCTCGGGTCCCACACCACACCTCGGGTTCCAGGCCTAGGGTCCCACACCTCAGGTCCCACACCTCAGGTCCCAGGCCTCTGGTCCCAGGCCTTGGGTCCCACACCTCAGGTCCCACACCAGACCTCAGGTCCCACACCTCGGGTCCCACACCTCGGGTCCCACACCTCAGGTCCCACACCTCGGGTCCCAGGCCTCAGGTCCCACACCTCGGGTCCCACACCTCAGGTCCCACACCTCGGGTCCCACACCTCGGGTCCCACACCAGACCTCAGGTCCCACACCTCGGGTCCCACACCAGACCTCAGGTCCCACACCTCAGGTCCCACACCTCGGGTCCCAGGCCTCTGGTCCCAGGCCTCGGGTCCCACACCTCGGGTCCCACACCTCAGGTCCCACACCTCGGGTCCCACACCTCAGGTCCCACACCTCGGGTCCCAGGCCTCAGGTCCCACACCTCGGGTCCCACATCAGACCTCAGGTCCCAGGCCTTGGGTCCCACACCACACCTCAGGTCCCACACCTCGGGTCCCACACCTCAGGTCCCACACCAGACCTCAGGTCCCACACCTCGGGTCCCACACCTCGGGTCCCATACCTCAGGTCCCACACCTCGGGTCCCAGGCCTCAGGTCCCACACCTCGGGTCCCACACCTCAGGTCCCACACCTCGGGTCCCAGGCCTCAGGTCCCACACCTCGGGTCCCACACCTCGGGTCCCATACCTCAGGTCCCACACCTCGGGTCCCATACCTCAGGTCCCACACCTCGGGTCCCAGGCCTCAGGTCCCACACCTCGGGTCCCACATCAGACCTCAGGTCCCAGGCCTTGGGTCCCACACCACACCTCGGGTCCCACATCAGACCTCGGGTCCCACACCTCAGGTCCCAGGCCTAGGGTCCCACACCTCAGGTCCCACACCAGGCCTAGGGTCCCACACCTCGGGTCCCACACCTCAGGTCCCACACCTCGGGTCCCAGGCCTCTGGTCCCAGGCCTCGGGTCCCACACCTCAGGTCCCACACCAGACCTCAGGTCCCACACCTCGGGTCCCACACCTCGGGTCCCACACCTCAGGTCCCACACCTCAGGCCCCACACCTCAGGTCCCACACCTCGGGTCCCACACCAGACCTCAGGTCCCACACCTCGGGTCCCACACCTCGGGTCCCACACCTCAGGTCCCACACCTCGGGTCCCAGGCCTCAGGTCCCACACCTCGGGTCCCACACCTCAGGCCCCACACCTCAGGTCCCACACCTCGGGTCCCACACCAGACCTCAGGTCCCACACCTCGGGTCCCACACCTCGGGTCCCACACCTCAGGTCCCACACCTCGGGTCCCAGGCCTCAGGTCCCACACCTCGGGTCCCACACCTCGGGTCCCAGGCCTCTGGTCCCAGGCCTCGGGTCCCACACCTCGGGTCCCACATCAGACCTCAGGTCCCAGGCCTTGGGTCCCACACCACACCTCGGGTCCCACATCAGACCTCAGGTCCCACACCTCGGGTCCCACACCTCGGGTCCCACACCTCGGGTCCCACACCAGGCCTAGGGTCCCACACCTCGGGTCCCACACCTCGGGTCCCACACCAGGCCTAGGGTCCCACACCTCAGGTCCCACACCAGGCCTAGGGTCCCACACCTCGGGTCCCACACCACACCTCAGGTCCCACACCTCAGGTCCCACACCTCGGGTCCCACACCTCGGGTCCCAGGCCTCTGGTCCCAGGCCTCGGGTCCCACACCTCGGGTCCCACATCAGACCTCAGGTCCCAGGCCTTGGGTCCCACACCACACCTCGGGTCCCACACCTCAGGTCCCACACCTCGGGTCCCACACCTCGGGTCCCACACCTCGGGTCCCAGGCCTCAGGTCCCACACCTC
>NC_083770.1:2663200-2665700 GCF_963514075.1 Conger conger | reverse complement strand
CGAGACAGCCCATAGGCTAACAGCTCCAGGCGAGACAGCCCATAGGCTAACAGCTCCAGGCGAGACAGCCCATAGGCTAGCAGCTGCTGTCTCTGAGAGGCTTTCTGAAGGGCCTAGTGCCTGGAGCTGATGCTTCAGCTGAAGTGTATCAGTGCTGAGCAGCATAAGGTCCAATACTCCACAAGAGCCATTCCACACCGGGGAGAAGACCAGTGCAGGCGGGGATCAATAGTCACAAACTCAAGCCTCAGCTGACTATTCCCAGAGGTCCAGAGGACACATAAACTCAAGCCTCAGCTGACTATTCCCAGAGGTCCAGAGGACACATAAACTCAAGCCTCAGCTGACTATTCCCAGAGGTCCAGAGGACACATAAACTCAAGCCTCAGCTGACTATTCCCAGAGGTCCAGAGGACACATAAACTCAAGCCTCAGCTGACTATTCCCAGAGGTACTAGCTAGCTCACTTTATATTGGATGTCAACAGCTATGATGTTTTCACTCGTTAGATTAAGCAACGGTGCTCTGGTTCAGTTGTAACCAGCTTGTAGGAGCCATTTGGGCCTACATGCTAGTTTTGTTTATTCCATAATATTAATTTTGAATTCTTAATAATATTGATTGGTTTGATACATGCTGGTTTTGTTTATTCCATAACATTAATTTTGAATTCTTAATAATATTGATTGGTTTGATACATGCTGGTTTTGTTTATTCCATAATATTAATTTTGAATTCTTAATAATATTGATTGGTTTGATTTGACTATGATGATATTTGCTTTATTTTGACTTATTTATGTTGTCATTGCCCTCTTGTGTTTGAATTGATAAGTAGAATATATAAGAACAGGAAACGGGGTGCCTGCTGGGAGCAAATAGGTTTTCAACAGCAGTAGCAATGGCTGATGCTTATTGCAAATGTATTTTTGGAGGCAATAAATTAACGTTTATTTTAAACGTGCATAACTTTTGTTATGGAACTGTTTTTTGGGACCTCCGACTCACCCAAGTAGAGGCGGATTCCGTTAAGACGCCTCTACACAGCTAATTTAGCTAGCTTGCTAAATTTCAGTCTGTGATGATGTAGCCGACCTGAAATGCCACCCACTGTATAATTTGTATGGAGTTAAATGAGAAAAAACAAGCGGAACAACTACATTTCTCATTAAAATCAAGTCGCTATATGGGAATGAACGCGCGCGTCAACTATCAAGTAATGAACCTTGGCGATTCTCTAACATTGGCCCTGTCATCGAATGTGACACGATGGCTCCAGTGAAGCCGCTATCATTAATCACAATGGATTATTTCCCTCAGCATCCGATGGCTGATGGCGACTGCTGACGTTAATGGCTGCAGTGGAGCTTTTCGATTTGAACGAAGAAATACAACCTTACAGTTTTGAGCCGGAGTATACAGAGGAAGAATTGCGTGAGCGAGAGACAGACAGTGGAGGACGCGGCAGCCGATGCTAACCGCTTTCTAGCAGCTCTGACAGCTTAGCATTATGTCCTGAAATCCACAATATTGAGCAATGGGAGAAGGGTATCTTTGATGTGCTGCAGAGACTACACCTCTTATACCTCTCCCCAGTCGTTCGCCATGGAGTACCCATGGAGTACCCATGGAGTACCCAGTCAAATAGCCCGTTACCTTCTGAGCAACACAGGCTGGAGATTCAAGCCAAACACATACAGTGACGTCCAGTGGTTTTGCCCCATATCTATGAAACGGCTACACTGATGGTCATTTAAAATGCCTACACACATAATTTAAGCACTTAATCCAAATAAGGTTAAGTCGTGGCAGTGCGCCTTTAATGGCAACATGCACTCAAGCTGGCATGGACCTGATGAGTCATGCAATCCCAGCATTATTTGGCAATGTTCCAAAGAGCATCTTGTGATGTTACTCAATGCTTGACTTCTGGCAGTCTTCAAGTGCCCCCATAAATGTTCAATGGGGTTGAGATGATTGTGCAGCACTCTTTGCTCTTATTTGGTCTTCGAGTAGTTCATGTAAAGCTTTGAAGAAAACTTTCATTTATTAGAATTTTTCCAGGATTACATCAAACCCCCCCCCCCCCCCATTTTCAATGTGGTCTCAGACTTTTGAACCCCACTGTATACACTTTATTAGGGACATTTTTACTTTATTACATCTACTTATTCATGCAATTATCTGATCAGCCAATTGTGTGGCAGCAGTGCAGTGCATACAATCACGTAGATACAGGTCAGGAGCTTCAGTTAATGTTCATATCAACCATCAGAATGGGGAAAAAATGTGATCTAAGTGACTTTGACCATGGAATGATTGTTGGTGGCAGACAGGGTAGGGTGGTTTGAGTATCTCAGAAACTGCTGATCTCCTGGGATTTTCCCACACACTAGTTTATAGAGTTTGCAAAAATGGTGCAAAAAACAACAAAAAATCCAGTGAGCCTTGTTAATTTGTTAGTTAGTACAAGTGGTGTTTATTTAGATTGCAGTGAAACT
>NC_083770.1:2550700-2658200 GCF_963514075.1 Conger conger | reverse complement strand
ATAAGTCTAATAAATACTTAATAAAGTGCTCTGTGAGTGTATGTGGCTTGAATGTGTCAGTCTTAAAAATTATTATTAGTGCGTGAATACCGTACATGAATAATGACACAAAAACAGGAGAAACAATTGTAGATGCTTCACAGTAAGAACTTCAATAACACCTCTTCGAGCTAATAGTGAACAGCCCTTAATGTGATAATTAACAGCATGTCCGTGCACAGTAATGCTCATTGGATAATATTTCATAATTAAGCCCTTTGCAGGTGAGATGTGACCAGGGGAAACCAGGTAAATCCTGGCAATGTTCTATACATTACATTACATTAATGGCATTTGACAGACGCTGTTATCCAGAGCGACGTACAACAAAGTGCAAAGTGCATACCCATAACCAAGGATAAGTTCGCTGAAAGACCCTAGAGGGAAGTACAATTTCAATTGCTACCTGCACAATAAAGATAAGGACCAGGGCCTATTTGAATTTTTCTTTTTTTTTAAACAAAATAAACAAACAAACCACAAAGCAAAAGTGACCAAACTTAACTAGCCAAACACTGCTTACCTAGACAAACTAAAAATACCGATACACAAAAAAGTAAATTACAGAAAGACAACAATTAAGGTTCACAGGGAGGTAGGGAGGGACATGGAGAGGTGCTGCTTGAAGAGGTGCGTCTTCAGTTTGCGCTTGAAGGTGGGGAGAGATTCTACAGTTCTGACCTCAACGGGGAGTTCATTCCACCACCGTGGAGCTATACTCCAGATACATTTCATTCTGTATTTATACCTTAGCTTATCCAATCCAATGACTACACAGCTCAGCTGGTGGTCTGTCAGGAAAAAGGTTGCTAATGCCCCATGCTTTAGAGAAGATTTTTATACTCATCTGCTCTCTTCCAACTGATGTTACAGCAACAAGTTATACCAGCGCATTACAACTTCAGTACACAGAAAATTATGGAATGAAATCAGTTTTAAATTCATTTAATTGATTTAAGGGCGTCATTCACTTTGCTTTTTAAAATATTACTCCCACTTCAGCACGCTCTCAATACAATAAATGCACACATCAATGAATAATTCAGCCAATGTAGCCTACATACACATAAATAACATTCTGACATTTCTCCATAAATTGGGGTTAAAAAAAATTGAGATACAGTATTTATAGAACTGATGCCAATAAATTATTAATTTGATGTTTTGATCGATCATGTTCACAGAGTAGGCCAGTCGATCATGGTTACAATTTAATGACAACAAGGAAATGAATACTAAGCTGGAATGGAAACTGAATACTGAAGAAACAATACCTGAGCTCTGATACCCACAATTAGGCCATATGGTCTTTTAGTCTTCAGCTGTGTGTAATATTCAGCCGTGGGTAATATTCAGCCGTGTGTAATATTCAGGCATGTGTAATATTCAGGCATGTGTAATATTCAGGCATGTGTAATATTCAGCCGTGTGTAATATTCAGCTGTGTGTAATATTCAGGCATGTATAATATTCAGCTGTGTGTAATATTCAGCCGTGGGTAATATTCAGGCATGTGTAATATTCAGCTGTGTGTAATATTCAGCTGTGGTCCTGCTTGTAGGTTCACTCAAAATACAGCCCTCTTCAAGTAGCATTTTTCCTCAAGTCCATACTCAAGTCTCTCATGCAGGCCAACTAAATGAAAATTTGAGTAAGCATTTATTGTTTCTTCAGGGAACATTCCTTGGACTGTATCTTAATGTCTTTGCCAGAGTAGACCTGTTTTATGACTTAAACCAAGGGATGGTTGGCTTAGACTTATACTTATTATATCAGGGAAGTTACAAACTCTGAACAGAATTTGCAGTATTAATGATCATTTTCTTAAGTAATTTGATGAACCCCTGTGTTTATAATCACCTGAATGTGCACAGACCTACTGTTATTGCAACGTATAGTTGAAGTGCAATATTGATTTATCCACTAGAGGGAACTAGAACCCCATTGAAATATTAAATATTTGGTTCGTTGAATATATGTATCGGATGAGTAAAGTGCCAAATTGTTCTTCGATATGTTGTTTATCTTCATCATTTTTGGCCTATGTAGTGTCTCATCATTGAACAAATATTTTTAGAAGTTACAGTACCTGACAGAGCAAGGCAGGTATCCGGATCAAATATTTAAGGACTTCCATGTATGATATTTGTACATTAAGACCACACTTAGTGCTTAACTCTTCAGTGCTGTCTTTCTGATGTGGAACTGCAAAGCCATTGCCTCTCTCAGAAGCACCAACTCTGCAAGAAAGTATTACATCACCTATGACATTTGCTTTCAGGTGGGTATGTAGCCATTTAAAAAAAATATCTGGTGACTGAAGTCAGTGAGACTGAAACTGTAATCACTTCTGCATATTTGTAAAATGTGATCAGCAGGTTTCTTTCACCAGATGTCCTGGAATGCAGTTGTCACCGGTAATTTATTACTGTCATCAACGGCTATGTTTGCAGGAAGACAGGAACATGAGCTAATCTAAAGGATTATTTGTTTAAAAAAGCATATAACATTTGTACTTGTTATTATTATTGCTGTAGTTCTTTCTATGTGTCACCCTGGTCTTTTCTTCTTCTTCTTCTTCTTCTTCTTCTTCTTCTTCTTCTTCTTTGTTTTTATTATTATTATGACTGGATGTAGTAGTAAGAAAAAGTAGTATTTTTCTATTACTGGACTTATCCAATTTCCATTTTTGATTTTGCCCGACTATCTGTGCTGTACATTAACTTTTGAATGTTTGACAAAAATGAGTATCGTAGCTCATTTTGTTGTTCAGCACTGTTCAGCAATGTTCAGGCACTTCTATGAATTCTCTCTCTCTCTCTCTCTCTCTCTCTCTCTCTCTCTCTCTCTATTTGATTCCTCCTTGAAATGACTGTGGTGCATGACATCAGTGAATTAAATGAGCTTGTTACAATAGTAAAGCACTGATGGTCATGTGATCAAGCATCATACAGTACGCAGTTGTGACCCACAGTTGTGAGTTCCTCTCCTTAGCCGTGGATCAGCCTGCGTCTCAGAAACCTAACGTCCCTAACCTGCTGCCCATGGCCCTGCAGCCATGCTCATAATAAACATTCAAAAACATATTTCAGTCTGCCAAAGCACCCTGTATATAAAGCATAATGGAGTGCGTTATTGTATTTTGGAATTGTATTTTGTTTTGCCTGAATATTAACAATTTGTAAGTGTATTTTACATTTTCCATAAAATGTATGACTTCTACAAATGCGGCCCACCTGCAAGAGTAGGTCGGCTTCCATGGCGAAATATGATGAAATATTCTGTGCATAGAAGTTGTTACAATCACACATCATACATTTAAAGCAGACAAAGGCCTATGTTCTATCTCTGCTTCTACGTTCATTCCGGTTTAAAAACCCCAGGTCCAACAATATGCCCTTAGTATCTAAGAAAAATAAAATAAGCATCCTTGTCACAAAGGAATGTGGTAGTACTGTGAGATCTACGTCTTTTAGGACATTGTCTGTCTAACTATTCGTTATCAGAGCTTAAAGTAACACTTTGGCCCTGCTTTCGGTCTGTTACATGCTGAGCAGGACCTGGGCTTAAAGTAACACTTTGGCCCTGCTTTCGGTCTGTTACATGCTGAGCAGGACCTGGGCTTAAAGTAACACTTTGGCCCTGCTTTTGGTCTGTTACATGCTGAGCAGGACCTGGGCTTAAAGTAACACTTTGGCCCTGTTTTCGGTCTGTTACATGCTGAGCAGGACCAGGGCTTAAAGTAACACTTTGGCCCTGCTTTCGGTCTGTTACATGCTGAGCAGGACCAGGGCTTAAAGTAACACTTTGGCCCTGCTTTCGGTCTGTTACATGCTGAGCAGGACCAGGGCTTAAAGTAACACTTTGGCCCTGCTTTCGGTCTGTTACATGCTGAGCAGGACCAGGGCTTAAAGTAACACTTTGGCCCTGCTTTCGGTCTGTTACATGCTGAGCAGGACCTGGGCTTAAAGTAACACTTTGGCCCTGCTTTCGGTCTGTTACATGCTGAGCAGGACCAGGGCTTAAAGTAACACTTTGGCCCTGCTTTCGGTCTGTTACATGCTGAGCAGGACCTGGGCTTAAAGTAACACTTTGGCCCTGCTTTCGGTCTGTTACATGCTGAGCAGGACCAGGGCTTAAAGTAACACTTTGGCCCTGCTTTCGGTCTGTTACATGCTGAGCAGGACCAGGGCTTAAAGTAACACTTTGGCCCTGCTTTCGGTCTGTTACATGCTGAGCAGGACCAGGGCTTAAAGTAACACTTTGGCCCTGCTTTCGGTCTGTTACATGCTGAGCAGGACCAGGGCTTAAAGTAACACTTTGGCCCTGCTTTCGGTCTGTTACATGCTGAGCAGGACCAGGGCTTAAAGTAACACTTTGGCCCTGCTTTCGGTCTGTTACATGCTGAGCAGGACCAGGGCTTAAAGTAACACTTTGGCCCTGCTTTCGGTCTGTTACATGCTGAGCAGGACCAGGGCTTAAAGTAACACTTTGGCCCTGCTTTCGGTCTGTTACATGCTGAGCAGGACCAGGGCTTAAAGTAACACTTTGGCCCTGCTTTTGGTCTGTTACATGCTGAGCAGGACCTGGGCTTAAAGTAACACTTTGGCCCTGCTTTCGGTCTGTTACATGCTGAGCAGGACCTGGCTTCTGCCCAGCCGCCACACTGGCCCTTATGTGAGGACAGTCCAACAGTAGCACTTGAAAGCTGAAACTGTCAATATCAATCATTCTGAGTTGGAACAATGGTCTAATGCAGATACCTTAACCTCCATATGCACCAATAAAGAATAATTGGGCCTAAAAAGTGGCTGGGCCATTGGCACTTTCTGTGGTTAAAGAGTATGATCGCTCTTGACCTGTGTTACAGTCAATACTGTATGTAGTAAACAGTGAAATGCTATTGATAGCTCTCTGGATACAGACACTCAGTGAGCACTTTATTAGGTCTTTATTAGACTTAACTCACTTAACTCACAAAGTCACTTAGATCAAATGTTTTCCCCATCCTGATGGTTGATGTGAACATTAAGTGTAACTCCTGATCAGTATCTACATGATTGTATGCATTGCACTGCTGCCACAGATAATTGCATGATTAAGTAGGTGTACGGGTGTTTCTAAAGTGCTCAGTGAATTGAATATCATATTTTACTCTAACTTGGTTTCCTCTCAAACCTCCAGTGCTTAGAAAATCTGCTACTTGATTGAAGGACATATTAGTGACAGTGAACTATTTCACAGCCAATGGGTTCGTGATAAGAGAAAGGATAGAAATATATCTACAAATCACTGATGCAAAGCAGTAGATCTATCAATTAAGGGAGCTTTGTCAAGAAGCTTTTGCACTTTTTTAAGTGATCTGCCAGTTTTGTTTCAGAGAAATTATCTCTTTTATGTAAATACTACATTAGACTAACCTTTTAGATGATAGTGTACTGTACGTTTTTCCCTGTAATTTAGAGTATGTGTAAACCTACCACGCCTTGAAATTACATGACGTTTGTAAGCACTATGCTGATTGTGTTACTTGTTGTGCATACTATGCACAACATAGTATGCACACATGCACACGCACACACGCACGCACACACACACGCACACACACACATACACACAAACACACACACACACACAAATATTCACACAGTCATCGTCATTCATATATCCCCCTCCTCAAACAAATCAGCTCTTTCTCTAATCAGCTAGTGCAACATGTTCTGTTTGTCTTGCCTTGGGTCTACAACGACAACATATATAACAATGTCGTTTCAGTCTCGTGTCGTTTATATTAAAAAAAAAAAAAAAAAAAGAGTTTGGTCATTTTTCTGGTCCGTCCCCTGATTCGATGACGTAATGTGATAGGGAATCTACCTCCTCCCACGGGGAAGCGAGATTAGTGGAGCTCCAGGCGGAAGTCAAACTGGTGTGAGAACTCAGTGATCAGCGACACGGGCGGCCGTTTTGCACTCACAGTGAAAGTAGCTGGAGAGACGAAGACAGAACCACGCTACCCTCAAAGAGGTAAGTAAGTGATACCGGCATAGCTACTTAGGGTACAGGACAACACTAGATTGGATTTTTATCAACGCCTCTGGGAAATAAGAGCAACAACTGAAAGTAAGTGGGGGTATGATCTCGAAAATCTGCATTGTGACAAGAACTGTAGCAAGTGCAGCTTAGAATGAAGCGTGCTTGATTAATGCAGTATACGAACTTTTTAATGTAGGCTTACTGCAGAGCTCGGATTGTGCAACATATGGGAAGTAACACGATAAAATATATATATATATTTAAATAAAAAAGCAAAAAACCTTGCTATTGAAATGGTTATTGTGATTGTATATTATACAATATATAGATTGTTAATGTTGCTATTATTATTATTATTATTTTCGTACAGTCTTTACCTCAGCTCTCGAACTTTACTCTCGTCTGTACGCTATCTTAATGAGATGTTATGGTTTAATATATCTTATATACCAACTACGTATTGATATGGGATTGCGGTTATTATTATATAAATGTAAAAGTTCTGTCAGCCTTCGCGAGGTGCAGTGAAGGTTGGTGTGTCACGGACAGAGGGGTGTGCGGTTGTCAACTATGATTGCTTACTCCTTTCAGGGTTGGCATATAGTCTAACCCTTGCGTTTTCCCCAGGATAGACTATTCGAACAACTGACTTGGCTCTGTGTTGATGATGGTGTGATGCATTATATGCTTTGAAAAACGCAAGCGACATGAGCGATATTTGGTTAAACACATTTCTTGAAAGGTTACTACACAAATGACTTGTTTGCATACAGGTTGTACGTTATGCTTTAAAAAAAGAGAAACTATACAAGCTCTTTGTCCACGAACAAATACCCTGGGGAAATTTGGTTCGGCTACAGCTGCTGTGTCTCAGTGTAAGGACATCGGACAGAAGTCGACCGACAAAACCAGGCCACTTTTTAATCTTTGATTCTTCTTTAAAAGAGACAGAGCATATATGGTTGGGAAATAGCCTATGCCTGAAACGTCATTCGTCATTTGGCTTGTCAGGTCTGTACGTCTCTGTCTCCTCGTTTCGATTTTTCCCCCCTCTGTCACATGGGATGAGGCGTCTGAATTGCCCTGTCACTAATGTGGACAGCAGCAGAAGGAGGAAATCCGTGTCTTGGGGGGAGTTTCTGTCTACTGTCACTGTTGTATTTTCTGACAACAAACGGATATGCATTTATGAAATAATTTTTAGGAACAATTTTGCATTGTTCAGCAGTGTTGAATGGGGACATTTTAAA
This sequence comes from Conger conger, assembly GCF_963514075.1. NCBI lineage: Eukaryota > Metazoa > Chordata > Actinopteri > Anguilliformes > Congridae > Conger > Conger conger. Next base: position 2,650,878 of record NC_083770.1, on the reverse strand, counting down.
CGACCTGAGATATATTAAGTTGGTTGTCATTGAATGAAAAAAAAAAAAAATGTTTTGCACAACTTTGACACTTTGGCATATATTATACATTGATCACAAGCACACAATTGTGTGGTGGGTGGGTGTTTGTCACCTTGCTCCAGGGGTTGACTCAGTAGGGAAGCCAATGTAAAGCATTTCGCAACATTGATGATGGTAGCTGAAGTCACCTTGTCTTGTGTCTGACTCTGTCTGACTTAACTAGCGTTAGTAGCACCTATAAAAAACCCACATGAAAGTGTAGCATGTTTCACCAGACAGTATGGCAGACGAGGTGGCAGCTGCGGGAGTGAGCTGTGTGTCATCTGTGCCCTTCTTTCGTTCAGTGGCCTGTGATTGGTCAACTTTGTGCACAGTGCTAGACTGAGTCAGCCTGGTATGGCGATTGCTCAGGTAATATATGGGCTTCGATGACAGCTGGCCATTGGTCACTTCCTGTGAGTTGGCAGACAGCAAGGACATATTTCTTTTGAATTCTGCCGATTACAGATTTTAGGCTTTTCTTTTTGTTGTTTGCCTGCTGTGTTGGAAATTGTTATCTTGTGTGTGGTATAATCATATCTCGGTTTAATCGGTAAATGTTTATGGTTGAGAGTCAATATGGTGCAGTTATAATTGGGGTGGGATGGCCACGTGCTTCGTCTAGATGCGGCTAGATGGAGAGAAGTTTATTTGCTTGGTGATCGTTGTGCAGCTGATTTGCGTGGTGGTCGTTGTGGCCGTTCCTTTTCCCTACCCTATGTTCTGTCTCACAATAGCAGCACATGGGGTGACATGGCTCAGACAGTAAGAGCAATTGTCTGGCAGTCGGAGGGTTGCCGGTTCGATCCCCCGCCCGGGCTGTGTCGAAGTGTCCCTGAGCAAGACACCTAACCCCCATTTGCTCCTTAAGAGCTGGTTGGTGCCTTGCATTGCAGCCAATCGCTGTCAGTGTGTGAGTGTGTGTATGAATGGGTGAATGAGAAGCATCAATTGTACAGCGGTTTGGATAAAGGCGCTTTATAATTGCCAACCATTTACCATTCACATTAACGGTGATCTCCCGCACCATGTTTACAAGGGCCTGTTTCTGACTGCTTTGCCAAGTAAACAGTCCCAGTTCCATATGATTGAAGTACGCACACTCACACAACACCCTTGTGTAAACAACAACTTAAACGGAAACAAATGCATGGACATGGATGGAAACAGCACACACACACGCCCACGTGCACATGCAAACACACACGCCCACGTGCACACGCAAACAGAAACACCAACAAGCCTCATGTACAAGTACATGCATATCAGAAAAAGTTTTTATTGTTCTACATGGGCTGTTGGTGTTTTCCCAATTACCACAGTGAAGCATTCTTTTTCTTGTCTTTGATTAAAGTTCTGTTATCTAGTTCAGAAGCCTGAAGCTTAATTTATATTTTATTCCATCCTCAATATACTTGCGAGGAAGGGTCTATTGTCTCTTTGCTAAGGCCTTGCCAAATTCCTGGCCATCCGTTTACTTTTGTAAACTGTACATTCACACTGCTTGATGAAGTATGATGATGGCCTCAACATAAAATTCTGTAGGTGCACGACATTGATAAGAAGTTTAGGGCAGCACTTCTTTCAGCTGAAAATAAGCCTTTTTGTTGAGAGACACTTGTTGAAAGTGTCGTGGGCAAACTATAATTGAGGCTTCGGGGCACGGACAGGAGGGGTAAAAAAAAAAAAAACACGACTACAAGGATAAAGAGTGAAAACGTAAGTGTTGTGTTTTAGGTAAATTAACCAATAATTTAATAGATACAAGTGATGTTTCACCTCCCCTGGAAACATTTCACTGAAGTCCGGAGATGTGTTACCATATCAGGTATGATTAAAGACAAAAAGAAGGAACAAGACCTACTGCCACCTGCCAGAGATGGTTCTTATTGAGCTAAAAAAACAATTTGATGTCCCGCGATATCACACAGCCCTAATGGACAGCCTGTCCAACCCAGAGCAGAGTCCCTATCTTCCTCCCGGATCAGAAACTGGAGAAGCACACTTAATCCAGAGACCAGGTTGGCCTGGACTCAACGTTGCCTGGCACAGGGTCCTAGGGGAGAGATATCTGTGGGCCGGCTCCCATCTCTATATGGAGCTGCCGTGGTAGGGCATAACTCACAGAGGGGACTGCAGTGTGAAAGTGTAAAATGCAAAAGACCAACACCCAACCAAGGTGAAAATGAGAAGAAGTCAGTGGGGTTGTGAGGTCATTTTGGTTTGGGGACCAGCGGCAGGTTCAGTGGTGGGAAGGGGTGTTATGGTGAGGCTCATGAGAGAAATAGTCCCCTTACCTGGCTATAATAATATATATATATAATATATATATATATAATATAGTTCAACTGCAGTCTGCAGTCTGTCCATCTATCTGTATATCTGCCAGACAGTTTGCTGCTACTGTCTGCCTTTCGGTTGATTTGTATAGCCGCTCAATCGGGTGAGTTGTGAGGCCAGACTTGTCCCACCAAGTCACCCTCAGAATGTACCCAGAAACATGAACCCCCTTTTCTGTGGAGCTGCTGTTTGGATTTTTGGAAGGCATTTCCAGCTATAAATGTGGCTTTGCGATATGCCAGCAGAAAGAAGAGAAGACTTGACGGACAGTTAAATTGATGCATGGATGTGCAGGATTACCACAGGCAGAGGCGCTTTGAAAGGGCGGAAAATTCTTCTGCTTTAAACGGGTGCTTCTCAATCATCAGCCTATTAAGATCTGGAAGAGCGAGCTTTAATCTCCAAATAACCATTCACTGAGGTATTTCATGTTTGAGTTAGAGTAAAGATCAGTTGGGCTTGCAGTCCTGATGCAAGGCTGAGACCAGTCCCAAGCCTCAAATTACACTACGTTCCAAAAAATCCAAGTGCTATTTCCAAGCTGTCAAATGTTTGTAGAATTGGAATTAGGAACTGACGTTATCCATGATGTGAAGTAATGGCCATTTCCACATTAATGGCAACCTAAGGATGAAAAATAAACTTACTTACTTCTCAATTGAACTTATGTCCCAAACAGTCGATTGTGACCATTTTGAATTGGTTAACAACAAGACAATGCTTAATAATTGATTTATTAGTCCCATTACCATTGGAATCAATTATTTGGCATCTTGAAAACATTCAAAACCATTTCAGATGCTTTTCTCAATGTCAAAACTGACATTCAGAACTATCTCAGATGACAATAAATGTGTTATGATAAAATTTGATTGGGAAGTAGTCACATCCATAACGCAATGGCGTCACATCCACAATGCTGATATCTCCTAATAAAAATCAAGACAAAGATATACATATTTTCAAAATTTATATTCAGCCAAGCCTCCTACATTACATGGATTTCAAACTTTCTGCAGACTTCAACATTCAAGTGTACCTTCTCCCCAAAATACCTGTCTTTTTGCGTTACATCCACAACGCAAGTTTCATTTTTTCTGGCTAAACAATATTTTTACTATATTTTTTTGACCCTTCCTCCAAGTGGATGCTGTGATAATATGCCTCAGCATTTTTTATCATGTAAGAAGAGTCATTCTTCTGATTTTGTTTGTCATTTTGTGTCCAAATGTCACATCCGTAACACTGGAATTGCCCTAATATGCATTTTCAGCCTCATGATCCTCACAGGTTGTCACCATAGAAATATTATTGCTGAACTGAGCTGTGTTGCAGCAAGCTGAATCATTTCTGAAGGTTGGCGTCACACACCCATTGTTGGCACACCTGCCAGCAGACAGACAGTTATGGATGAATGGCTTCATTTTCTATTAGATCAGGGCTGCTCAACCCTGTTCTTGAAAATCTTCCATCCTGTAGGTTTTCACTCCAACCCAAACAAAGCCTACTTCAGTTCAACAGCTATAGTTCAGTTCAGTTCTGCTGCTAATTAGCAGAATTAGCGTTGAAATGAAAACCCACAGGACGGTAGATTTCCAGGAACAGGCTGTTGTGTGTGTTCAGCTTTCTCAGTACTGAGTCTGGGAAACCACTGTTATTTATACTAGTATTAGATTACAACTTAAGTCATGTAGTGTTATAGATTGTTGCACATTTTTCTGATCGGGGTCAGATGATACCCACCCTATTGCTTTAAATGTTTGTCTTGGAACAAATGGAAATGTAATTTAAATGAGAAGATTTAATTATGCCAGTGAAGGAAAATCCTCTATTATTAAATTAAAGTGGGTTTTATTTCAGGAGCTAAAGATAGAACTATAACTCAGAACATTGACACTACAAGTCAATTGCAACTGTCTCTTTAGTAGGTCGGAGTGCGTGAATGTATTTGAATGTTGTGTGTATTTTAATTCAAACCACAAACGCTTGGGCAGCAGTCAACACCAGCATATTTGGTTTACTGTCATAAACCCAAACTGAGACAAGGACAGGACTGTAAACAGTACTGTAAACAAACAGTAAATCACCACCCCGAATGCTCTGAAGTCTTCGTGAAATAAGCACTCCCAGTAATGTTTTTATAAAAACCCTGAGGTCTATGCTTGTGTGTGTTTTCATGTAGACAGGATATATGCGGATTAGCTGGAATTGGGAACAGTGGAGTTGACAATGTGCCGTTAAAAGGTAGTGCTGGCGGTGGGCTGCCCCAGGGCTTCGGGCTGTTTGTGCTGGGACAGGGCCAATTCTCCTTGTGGAGAGAGCTTAGACAAACAATGGAGTCAAGTGAAAATTCATAGCTTGTGACTTTTCTCCTTTTGTGTTCCTTCCGACTTTTCCCATAAACAGAACGGATAAGGGTTCCCGTTGAACTTGGGCCCATGATAATTTATGACAAGTTGCACTGACGCGTCCATTTGAGCTGTCACTGTTATCTTTGTGGTTGTCATTAATGTTGGCAGTCACTGGACTAAATGGGCTGTATGACATAAGTGTAAGGAGTTAAGTGACATTTATTTAAATGCATTGGCATGGTTACCCCTCCTATTATGTGTTTGCCATCTCTTAAAAACCAGGTTTTTATATTGATACTGTAGATTTCACAAATTTTCTAATTTGGTGGGATTAAATAGCAAACATGCAATAAACATTATGCTATGCAAAATGTTTATTGGCATACAAATGCATTCAAACTTGGCATATAAATGTCTTGTGCAGTGTTATTTTGACCCTCTGTAACTGCATAAAATGTAAGAAAATATACAACCATTTTTTCTTTGTGAATGATTCTGGTGGCACTTTCCCATAAAGGTGCCAAACTTTCACATACTGTTCCTTAGGCTCTAAAATGAGATGTTTCTCACAGACTTCTCATATTTATGGATAAACGGCTAGTAATTAGGTTTCTATTACAATATTTTTGTGTTAATTTATACTGTTTGGCTGAATTTGACCCCAAACGTAAATCTGATCAACATAATAGGAGGGTTAGAGGAGGAAAAGAGTGATGTTGTGATGGAGAACCCTGAAAGAATGTACTGGACATATCAGTCTACTTCTATGTGTCCTTGGTGTTCCCAAAACCTCACTCCTATTTCCATGTGGTTGGACAGCAGGGAAAAGAATGACAGTGATGTGGGCCACTTTTTGGCAGGGCATCAGAACAGGAGCTGGACGCACACCTAAAAGCAGCGGGGCGCCCTGGGCTGATAAGCGCAAGCTGCCTGGTGCGCAAAACCAGTGTGGAAAACGCTTCAAAGTTATACAATAATTTGAAAATAATTGTATAAAAGGCAGCCCCAGCCGATACAGCGCGTTTGGGGGGATGGGCTCCTCAGTCAGCGAGGGTCGCAGTTTACTGTGACGAGAGAGGTTTAGGGGTTCAGTAGCTTCTCCCAGCACCCTTGGTGCAGCTGTCCCCAGCAAGAGAAACTCCCGTTGGACTTTTTGTTTTGTTTGCTTCTATTGTAAATTAAAATATTCAGATGTTTTGGCAGTGGCAGGAAACCTGAAGCCGAACGAGAAACCCCAGAACAGCCGCTCATGTTAAGTGCAAGTCTTGCTTGTTGGCAATACACTTATTTCAGTTCATCAGCGGAAAGCTGAACGCAGGGTCTCCTCGGAAAACGAGCCCATTTGTATTGATTTTTGAACTAACCTAGTTTGGTCTAAGGTTTAATCCTGCCGTTGACATGTGCGTGCCCCCAAACACAAGACACCCCATATGGGGCCTTTTTGTTCCCAGCTGTTCCCCCCAGGCTGGGGATCAGGCCCGGATCTGTGCTAAATGCCTGGGTCCTAGGGGAATGCTAGCACGTAGCTGCAACATTTTTCATTTATTTTTCATTGTTGTGTGGATCAGCCGCAAACTGTCATTTGCGGGGAAAGATTATTGCGCTATTTTTAAGGGCAGGCAAAGGAAAGGCTGGGGGAAGGGTGTTGAGACGAGTGCATAGAGCTGAAATAGACTCTGGGCAGACGAGAGGAACAGCTCCAGGTACTTGCTTGATGATCTAACTGCTGTTTTGACAGATAAGCCGTTTGGTTCTTTATCAGTCGCACTTAAACCTGTGCTATGCTTTCCTCTCTGTTAAAAAGTTGAGTTTGCTCAGACACTTTGCATTTACCCATTTGCCCATTTACATTTAGAAATCTGCTGCTACTGTGATTCTATTTTGCTAATGTAGACTAAATGACTGCTGTTAGGGAAAAATGCCCTTTTTAACATTTCACAGGTGAGCATCGTCTGATGAAACAGATCCCAGTAAAAACAACGATAGCTATACTTGAGTTTAACTTTTGTATTTATTTGCAAAGAAATGACAGAAAGTGAGAAAGCTTACCGGCTTTCTGATTTGAATCAGACACAGTAAGACTCTTATACACACTTTTCTAGAAGGGGGGGGCTTTACCAACACAAAAAGACATGAAGCTGGCCACGAACATTGATCAGTATATTGTCTTCTGAATACCCCTTGTTGACCTTGCTGTAAGACCCGAATGTGCTAGCTGAGAAGCCGAAACATTAAGGTGAAAGGCTGTCTGTCTGCCTGGAAAGAGACAGAGAAAGACTCCTAGTAAGCACTTAATTCAGAAAGTGGTCTAATAGTAATAAGAAATATCACTGAAAGGTTATTTGTAATCACGTGATTGTCGGTTAAGTTCACTCTTTACTGTGAACACACATTGTCAATTAAGAATCAATAAGAAAATTACCCTTACACTGCTTGTATTGTTTTCTTGCCTTCATTCGTTTCATGATCACTTAACCATGTTATGTTAAGATTATATGACCGCTCTTATGTTTGGGATCAAATTGACCACAACAGTTTGGATTCATACAAACATTTTTCTAATAGAAAATGTCATTTTATACAGCTAGAGGGGTAAAGCTAACCCCACTCAAAGTTCATAGCATTCATCATTTCATGTTTACTGTTTCATCCCAACAAATTACAAAATTAGAAAAATCTAGATAAAAAATCTAGATAAAAAAAGGTTAATTGGTTTTTAAGAGGTGTCAAACACTGAATGGGGTCACGTAAGAGCTAAGCCCTCATTGTCTAAATTGTAATCCCTAATAATCAGTTCCCTTAATTGGCGTCCTCCTACTCCGCTCTACTTGTCTAAAACCCCCAGCTTTTTCCTTTGAACTGTTCTTGTATTTTCATGTTCAGTGTGTTATTTCACTCAGCGCACACCGATACGTACAGCCTTCGCTGCCAGACTACCGCTTCTTTGTTCCCCCACATTTCTACGTCTAAAGACTAGAAATCCCCTGTGGGGCGATGTACTGCCTGCCAGGATAAGAATAGAGCTAAGGAACAACACAATCCATATCCCGTTTCATTGCCTTTTAAATACACACCTCTTTAACGCTTCTTAAACACTTTCCACCTTTTAGCTCATTTTCTACTGTGTTCTGATTAATGACTTTTGTTTTATATTCGAATGCAACTAATTTTTTTTACATTACGTTACATTTTTCATGTCTAGTGTATACTGTGCCACAGCTTGTTTTATAGTGCTTTGCTTAAGGTCTCTAAATTACAGTAGTGACCAAATGTTGGCTTTCTGCAAATGCTATTGGCTCCTTCACTGTAACTGGCTGCCTTTTACTGAACAGAGTAACTGTGCTATATTTTAATAGTAATGTTTTGCTAGACTGGGCAATGATGTTAGTAAAGGACGTTGGCTATTAATAATTCCTCTTGCGATTTTGGTTTATCAAAGATTTTTTTGTGATCTCAGGCAACACGGAGATTCCATTGTCAGAAATGATTTGTCGTGTCTTGTAATGAATTTGAAAGACGAACGGCAATAAAAAAGTGACTGGGAAAGCATGGCAGTTTAGTTTGAGGACCTGCCAGAGGCCTCTTGGCCCCAGGTTTTTGCCATGCGCACGGTAACTTGCAATGAATGAGACGTTTCAGTGGGAACATGTCATGGTGTTCTGCTCCTTGGGAAGCCGCGCTCTCTTTTTGTAGCGTTAGCGAAAGGGAGTTCACACCTGTGAATGTTATGACCTGTACCACTGCTGCTGCTCACTGCTGCTCACTGCTGCTGCTCACTGCTGCTGCTGCTGCTCACTGCTGCTCACCACTCCTGCTGCTCACTGCTGCTGCTGCTGCTCACTGCTGCTCACTGCTGCTGCTGCTGCTCACTGCTGCTGCTCACTGCTGATGAAATCTTTATCCTAGTCAGTAGTGAGGGTAAAATAATAGTTATTTTGAGTGGGTGGGAAAGACCCATTGTTCTGTCTCCAAGCGGCCATGTTAAAGTTGAAGTTGCCTTTTGGGTTAGATGTGGTCTCGATGAATCAGCTTCCTGTCACAGCCCTGTTCATGCAGTGATGTCATTCTGTCAGAAGTGATGTCATTCCCCTGCGGCTATGCCTGCATCCGCGAGAGTGCCGCTGTTCTTGGCACGTTGAGGCGAATTCTTATTTCTGCTCTGCTGACCCAGAACAAATTTCACCTGCTGCCAGTACTGGCTCTAACCGGGTCAGTACCGGGTGAGTACCAGATCTAACCGAGTCAGTACAGGTTCTAACTGCGTCAGTACCGGGTCAGTACCAGCTCTAACTGGGTCAGTACTGGGTCAGTACCGGCTCTAACCGGGTCAGTATTGGGTCAGTACCGGCTCTAATCGGGTCAGTACAGGCAGTCGCTCTTTAATCAGCACTTCCTCCCCAACCAGACCTCCCTATGACATCACCTGTTGCATCACCCGGTGACCGCTCCCTGACTTCTGGTCACGTGACCTGTGACCTCTCCGCGACTCTCCTCTCTGGAGCTCTCTGGAGCTCGGCCGGGCCATGCTGGACCTGGCCCCGGACCAAAGGGCAGCAGTATCTCACGTCTGAAAGCCTAACGAATGGCATCCCGGGCCGAAAATGTGCTCTTATAACACGACTTTGCTCCGTCCGGGCCTGTTTATTTTACTTCTGGGCAGTTACCATAAAAGGATGAATCCCTAGTTCACATGTCGGGAGCATTTGGAGGCCATGGGCTGTAAAACAGCCTGTCCCTGGGGCAAAGCTGAAGTGCTTCATCCGCCGCTTAACCATTACTGCCTGCAGCTGATTAGCCATCTGATTTCTGTGTCAGAGGAGGAGACTTTGAATTAGAAAACACCGTCAAGGCACTTTGAGAGGTTAGAGAAACGCAGCTGGGGTTCACGACTCCACCGGGATGGACAGCGCTGTTGTGGGCTGGAGGAACGCTGGGGAGGACTGTGGGGCGGCGGCCGGTATGAAGTTGGGGGTATTTATATCCGTCTCCAGTGAAAACAGAAAGTGATTATCAGTCTCTCAGGGACAGATATGTGTGGCAGAAAAGGGCTTCGTTTCAGTGGCAACCTTCGACATAGCTGCTTTCAACATTCTCCCCAACCCCGACTGCTGGGAATGTTTACTTTTGGGTTGTGCTGGCTTTAGGTGGAGTTCTACCTTAAATGCAGCAGGCTTGCTTTGCCCCGGATCCTAAAATATCTGGATCTAGGATTACCCCCCACCCCCCTGGCACCCCCGTCCTTTCTGCCTCAGTATAAATGCGCGTGGTGTTGCCCTCAGGGCCAGTATTCACGGACGGGGGATTTAGGGGGACTAGGACTTCCCAGGCTAAAGGGATTTTGCTTTTTCACTGAGTGAGGACTTCACTTCACTGCAGGTAGATTATTCAACATTTACATTCTGTAATGAAAGCATCTGTAATGAAAGCATCTGAATTTTAATGCATATGTATTTTAATGCGTACGTATTTTAATGCGTATGTATAGGGCTTCAGTGACGTGTATACTGTGGTTACATTCAAGTTCTATGTTGGCAGTGGCATTATGTTTTAATTGCTTTCTTCCTCTGTTATTTTAGTTTTCTTATTTTATTAATCGCCTTCCTTCCTGCCTGCAATGTATTTAAAAGTAGCGATTTGCAGTCTATTTGGAATCCTGCACTTTTTGTTGGCAATTATTGTATATTCATCTATCTGCTTTTTTGTTTACACTCCCCTGTTCAGATAATTTTGTATTAAATGGAAAACTGTAGGCTATTTTAGTGTAGGAGCAGGTTTGTCCAAACTAGTTGTAGCTATATGTTCCGGTGCGGCTAAGTGTGGTTATGTAAGTGCATTTCAAAGAAGAGGCCCTTTTAAACTGAACGAGGGGACGTTTTCAGAAAGGACATACTGTAGTTATGTTTTTATGAGGCTATAATAAACTAAAAATAAACCAAGAGTATAAATTATTTCAGTTGGCATAAGATCAAAGCACTGTAAGTCACTCTTGGTAAGAGTGTCTTCCCAAGTCATTTACTGCACGACATTATCATGTCTTCCCAAGTCATTTACTGCACGACATTATCATGTCTTCCCAAGTCATTTACTGCACGACATTATCATGTCTTCCCAAGTTATTTACTGCACGACATTATCAACTGCAACTACAGTGGCGGTAACAGCGAGCTGTTGTCTCGTTGTCTCGCAGGACGTTTGAGAGCGTCGGACCTCGCGAGCACCTGACCACACACACCAGCAGGAACCCGTCGAAGCGGTAATCCGATCCAGCAAAAGCAGCCAACCATGAGCAGCAACTACAGCGTCTCCCTGGCAGGCCCCGCCCCCTGGGGCTTCAGGCTGCAGGGAGGCAAGGACTTCAACATGCCCCTCACCATCTCCAGGGTGAGTCCTTCTCCTCTTTCCTCTCTCCTCCTCTCCTCCTCCCTCCTCGCCCCACCCCCCTCTCAGTGTCCGCCTCTGATCTCTTCACCAACCCAAACCCCCCCCCTAATGTCGCTGGGACACTCATAGCCCAGGAATAGCCCCCACCCCCACTCTGCCATCTGGCTGTGCTGTGATAAAAAAGATTAGGTGATTGATTTCCCCCACAGCACACACACACATGCACGCGTGCAGACTTCTGCGCACACACACGTACGCACACACACACACACACACACGCACACACACACACACACACATATGCACACTCACACTATTTCCACAACATATGCTCTCTCTCTTTCTCTCTCATCTATCTTTGCATTGTATCTGTCTCCATGTGGTCAGCTCCATTTTTACGTCCTGCATTGGGTACATTATGATGATAACAGATTCTTAGAAAAGAATGCTGTTTTTGGTCCATGAGATATATTAAGTATATATATAATTGGAGTTGATCTCTTGGAATTGCGATTGATTAGCTTATGTTTTAATTGGCAATGTTTTTTCACTGGGGTGCATTCCTACTGTGGGTAGTGTGCAGACACGTTACAGGTTATATGAAACCGGCTTGGTGACCATCTCATACACATTCTAAATTCTGACTCTGAAAGGCAACATTTTTTCAAACATTTACAGCATTATCTGCATGTATAGCATCTACATATATTAATTGTGAAAATGGTTACCTGGTGCATAGATACGGTGTGCTCTTTAGTTATTCCCCATGCAAGGGGCTGCGTGTTGTAGGTCATGGGGCCTGCCCGCACCCTCCGAGGCAGTCAGCCCCATGGCGATGTGCGGCTGGCGTCTGCAGGGATGCTCGTGAATCGCCATTGAGCCAGCGCGCCCCGCTGGTCGATTCGTTGTCCGCAAGTCCGCCTGTTAAAGCCGTACTATGCAGGATTTCTCGCCTAAAAATAAAATGTCTACTTCCCTTCTCAACCCCACCTCTCCGCTGCAGATGACCGTGTGCCGTGATAGCAATGAGCTGAGAAGCCGAGGTCTGATATGATTCGTAAAACATCAGCTTTAATAGTCTCTTTCCACACAGGACATTTAGCTAGCTGTTTAACTGACGTTACTCTTGTTTGTATTTAGTTAGCTAAACGTTAGCTAGTATAGCCGCTACTAACATCTGTGGATTTCAGTCCATTCTAGCCTGTTCTGCACGATTCTGTAACATAAGCACGCATACTTGCAAATGCATGAATTCCTTGTTGCTTTAATTTTTTTATCAAGACTTCTCAGGTCTCAGGTTAGCGTATAACGTGGCAGATAATTAGTGTTACTGAAAGCTGGCCAGCCACTTGATTAATGGTTAGCCACCAAGGCTACTCTCTCAAACCCCGCTCACCACTGTAACCGTCTCCTCTTGCCCCCCATCCCCTTCTTCTATTGGACCATAGAGTGTATGCGTTCAGTGTATTGGAGACATGCTTTTCGGGTAAAGCACAGAAATAAAAAGGGCATAGTATGCCTTTAAGCTGCATCTGATGAATGGTCCTCCGACTGGGTCTGTGGGAGCATGGTCTGCGTGTTGTGGTGTTGTATGAAGCACTGGCTCCCCACGGTCCAGCGCACACAACTATGAATCCAATATTCACCCATCAGCCATTAAACTGCTTAGACCATTTCTTTCATGATTAAAAATGCTTTAAACTCTATAAACATTATATATCTTTATATTTAAATATATGATACATGTACTTATATAAGCAGATGATCATAAGTGAATTGCATTCAAAAGTTACATTTTAAATATAAATGGAAATCTTGGGGGGGGGGTGCATTTTTATTTTAATGTCTTGGTACGTACTTATGGAGGACGCTTTGTGACATATTAATAAATAAATCCTTAATTAAATCCATTTTATTTATTTATTTATTTATTTATTTACCATTTTGTTTATTTATGTATTTATTTATTTATTTAACGATTTATTTATTTAACGATTTATTTATTTAACAATTTATTTATTTAAGGATTTCATGCTCCAACATGCAAATAATTGATTGGACTGCAGTGGCCTATGCTGGGATTGGATTGTCTACAAGTTCTTTACAAGTGTGACTATACTACCGGTTAGCTAGGTACCAAAATGGAGTTTTTATCGGAGCTAAGAAATGAAATTAAGTTAAGACTGGCAGATACCATTGATAGTGGTAATGTACCACTCAATAATATTATAGAAACAGTGGAAGACTTTGTAGACAGCGTTGTAGAAATTGCAGCACTGACTGATTCTGATGTGGACGAGGTTGTGTGGAGCAACCTGCAGACGATTCTGCATCGTGCTGCATTAGAAAATCAACAAGGGAGAAGTGTAGGACGACCCCCTTATGAGATTCCTCTTGAGGTGTTGTAAAAGTATGTATTGCCTTGCCTACCGAAACTCACAGCTGAATGTCCACCAACCTTTGCACCCCGGTGTCACTCACACCTCACTGTTTAATCATTTCCCATATTTGACTGCCAGAATTTCTCTGGTCAAAGTCTTGTAGAGATTCCCAGGAAGGGAACGCTGTTGAAAGCAGCAACGTGGTCAAAGGGGCAGATTTCCGCTATTGTTGTGTGTACCGCGAGTTCCTGCGTTTAAGCCAGGGACTTCTCTGCATGTTTTTCCGTGTTCACTTAAACGGGAATCCCGAATACTTTGGGAAGCGTCACACCTGAATGATTTTCTGATGGGATGATATTCCTGGGTGTTATGGTTTAGCGGGATTACTATTCTCTCTTGCATCTCAGGAAGGAAAGGTAAGCCTCCATCAGGTTCCACGTGTTTCTAAGCGGCCTGTTCCCGGCTGGGCCGTCCATCCCGGCTGGACCTGCCTGCTCCACCCTGCCGAGCCCATCGGGGAACTTTCCAGAAAACCACAGCTTCTGTCAGGAACTTCTGCCTCAAAGACTCCTTGGAATATTACTGTCAGCTTCCTCCTTTCTTGTTAATTTCGGCCTGTATTTTCTCTAGTCTGCTAGGGGGCGCTAGACCCATTTAGGCACGTTGCCTGTTTAACGTGGTGCCTGCACCGTTGACTGATGGATGCACCTCCTGGATGTCCTGCTGTGGTTATGGCATTGCATATGTTCGCTACGACTGGAATCCCTCCTCCCCCACTGCGTCTCCCCGCCCGGTCCTCCCGCCCTGGTTTCCTCGGCGGTGACAATGCCTGTTTTCACTGACCGCCGCGCTTCTGGAGGCTGTTGGCCGAGGTTCAACAGAAAGCACAAGTGTGCCTTTATTCTGCCTGTGTGAAAATCTTTAAAACAGGCGAGTGTTTCCACCGTCTCCGTCTCGGAGCTGAACACCAGGGGCCAGGGGTATCCCCCGCTCCGTGACAGTGAAAGGGCACGCTCGGCGTGAAAGGGGGAAGAGGGTCCTCGCACCATGCTGGGCATGTGCACTCTGGCATTTTGCTCTCTATTCCCAAATCCTGAACACACCCCTGGTCCGCCTCTCTGTCCCAGTGCAGGGTTTAAACGGCAAACCATTTTTAAACGCATGCCTTTGTTTCCCCACCGTGTTGTACAAACAACGGGGCAGCCTGTAGCCTACTGGCTAAGGTGCTTGACTGGGACCTTCATGCCCCAGTGTAGCCACAATAAGATCAGTGCTTCTGTTGGACCCTTGAGTAAGGCCCTTGCTCCATTGCTCCAGGGCAATGTCCCCTGCTTAGTCTAATCAACTGTAAGTTGCTTTGGATAAAAGTGTCAGCTAAATTACTGTAATGTAATGTTATATAAGCCATGGGAGGAGCAGTGTGCTCTTGTTCGCCTTATCTTGTGTGTCGTCATGGCAGCCCGCAGTACAGAATGCACAGTCAGCTGATTTGGAGTACGCTCTGTGCTCGAGCTACAGGCTTGTCAAGGTGTCCGTCTGTAATGAGAACACCTTAGCGAAACTCAAATACCGTACGCATTTTTAGCATATTTCATTAACCGCTATTGGCTTCAGGTAACCTGTTTATTCTGTGCTGGTTTGAGTGTGTGTGTGATTGTATGTGCATGTGTGCATGTTTTTGGGTGCATATGAGTGTGTGCATGCATGTCCTTTTGTGGATATATGTATGTGTGTGTTCGTGTGTGTGTGCGTGCGTGTGTGTATGTGTGTGTGTGCGTCATGCGTGTGTGTATATGTGTGCCCGCATCTCTCGTAGGTGAAGGACTGATTGAGAGGGACATCAGCCCATTGCGCAGGCAACACTTAAAAAGCACATTTAGCCAGTAAAACCAGCGGCACGCTTCCACAACTTTTCTAAGTCTATTACTTGATTGTAAATTTAACCAATGAAGATATATTCAGTCAGCCTCCATTATAAAGAATCATTTGCTGTTTCAGCAGAATTCTCCTGTCCTTGCTGATAGCCTCCAAAATCGCTCGGCCGAAAATGTGCTGAATCTGCCAGAATGGTGAGAGAGGAGCTTTTGAGTGAGACCGTTCCCGGGTTCAGACAACGGAAACTTGGACGCAAGGCTTGGCCATACATCCCTGTGTTAGATTTCCACGCTGACCTCAAAACGCTGGTGCGATTTAGACTGCCTTGCTGCCCTGTCCTGGAAAGGGCTTAGATTGATGGTGATATTTTTTTGAGTGTCTGTGAAACTTTGATGTGTTTTGTGCCATGAAGAACTCAGGACACCAGAACAATCCCTTCTGTGTCCTGGAACCAGCTTTCAACCATAAATCCTTCTGCTGAAAGGAAGGAACCTAAAGCAGGTCTCTGTACAGTCACACGCTGATAGCAATGTAGCGTTGTGGGGCTGTGGTCACAGACCCAGGAAATGACTAATAATTCCTGTGTCACACAGACCCTTTGTGAGCATTCCAGTTTGCTAGTATGCACTTTGACCTGGTAAAGGCATGAATAATGTAGTGTAAGGATGCTGTACAGTAATCCTCTGTGGTAATGGTGAAATGTGCTGATGTACTTGCGGAGGTGTGTACCTGGCAAGTCATCCTTCAGTCGAGCCCAGACAGGCTAACGCGGTGGCGGGAAAACAGGATGTGCAGAAGAAGGTGGGAGTCCTCCAACACGGAGCAAAACTGCTGCTCTGGGATTCATCTGGGCGGGACTGGGAGCTTCCAAAATCCCCAGAGAGGTGCAAATATACACTCAGTGAGCACTTTATTAGGTTTTTATTAGACTTATTTTTTAGACTTCTACTGATGTAGCCTATCCACTTGGAGTTACGATGTGTTGTGTGTTCAGGGATACTCTTCTGCATACCACTGTATCTAATGTGTGGTTATTTGCACCTTCCTGTCAGTCTGGCCATTCTCCTCTGATGTCTCTCATTAACAAGGTGTTTCTGTCTGCAGAACTGCTGCTCACTGGATTTATTTTAATTTTTTTGCGCCATTCTTTGCAAACCCTAGATACTAGTGTACATGAAAATCCCTTGAGATCAGCAGTTTCTGAGATACTCAAACCACCCTGTCTGCCACCAACAATGATTCCACGGTCAAAGTCACTTAGATCAAATTCTTTCCCCATTCTGATGGTTGATGTGAACATTAACTGAAGCTCCTGACCCGTATCTATATGATTTTATGCATTGCACTGCTGCCACACAATTGGCTGATTAGATAATTGCATGAATATGTTGGTGTAATAAAGTAAAAATGTTCCTAATAAAGTTAATAAAAATTCATTTGGAAGGCTTTGTACTGTATGTACTGAATGCTACAAACATTTACCATATAAGCTTATGAGCTGTTGCCCTGGTATGTGGTATGTCTACCTTAATATATCATATGAAACAAATTTTCAAATATACATTTGCTGTAAAGTTCCAGGTCAAATCAATGTGAAGCTCCAAATTGATCATGCATTTTGTGTTTCTGTTCCAAGGGACTTACAAAACCATTGGGGTAACACACCTAAACACCAGGGGTAACACACCTAAAGGAAATAGTAACATACCTATACATAGCAAAGTGGAAGCAGATTAGACTCTATGTAACACTATTTAGTGTGAAGCTGTGGTCAAACTGACAACACAAGTCACTGAATGACATATCCATTGTGCAAATACTTGGCTCAGTGCTCTTAGTGCAAATTGAGAGAGAGGCTTTAGACCTGACAGCTAAAAGTAAAATTGTTTTAAGAGATGAACTGTAGTGTCTGTACTGATCCAGGGTCATGTAATCTGCCACTAGACTGAAATTGATATGATGGCAGTGAGCCATCAACTGAACCCTCAGGCATAATCACACACCTGTGAGACTTTTATTACTGGTTGAACCTGACCTGAAAATTACTGGGAGTCTGTTACAAAGTTACAGAGCAGTAAATCATTACCTCAAGAAAAGTGAAATTGTATTGTCAATGTCACTTTGTTTGATGTTATTTACGATGATTGTTAGGGGTGCCAGTCATTTTGAGATTACTAAATAAAAAAAACATTGAAACGTGAGAGTAAATGTATTGAAATAAAAATGTATAGATTTCCTGTATGTTTGAACATAAAATATAGATCATTATCCATGCTTTTTTATTATACACAGCCTTTTTTCTCCATTTTTATTAAGGGCACCGATAATTCTGGAGCCACTGTATAGTGTAATAACATGTATGCTATAATAAATAATGTTCATCACATGCCTGCTTCTTGCTACTGCCTGCATGATTTCAGCTAGCATTTTCCTTCTGGCTGGATTGCTGCTGGAATGCTTATTATTTCTTCACATTTTAAAATATCATAAATCCTTTCATATTTGGACAGTGTAAATGCTTGGTTTTGTAAAACATTTATCAACTGTCTTTCTAACCAGGATTTCCTTTATTGGTGATTCTTATTTAAATTATGCAGGGATTTTGCTGTGTTATAATTGATTTGAGATCTTCAGAGGGGAAAAAAAGCATTACTCAACTTGTTTTCAAGAGTGAATGCACTGGTATCTAAAGTACAGGCCCATTTTGTTGATGAATAGGTCTAGTTTTGTTGCCTCCACAGTTTTGCTCCGATTGTGCTTGTTCTGTCAGGCGAATGATCCATAAGCCCAGGGGTCCTTTTTTACGGATGTCTGATTGGTTATTAGGACCTTTAGCTGGAGCTTTATTTAGACAGAACTAGATCTTGACTGTATTCGTTAAATGGAAAAAGCTGTTCAACTCTGTGGGCTATTTGGAATACATTTCTGCAGACCATTGTATAATTGTGTTTGTTTCTAATTGGATGGATTCTTTTGCTTTTGTCCAAATTTGTTTAATTTAATTGACACAAACAGTAGGGCCCATAATTTGCTGCCATATAAAATAATGGATGTGAAGGGCTTGCAGAACTGGAATTTTTGCTTTACAAGGTATTGTTTCCTTTTGTTTTGCCAGTTGTATTTTAGTTTTGCTTAATTGCTCAGTTGTTATAAGTGAATAATTTATTTGGCAACAAAAAATGTCTATACTTTTTTTTATTAGTCAGACCAGAAAAATACAGGCCGAAATTAACGAGAAAGGAGGAAGCCTATATGTGAAAGAGCGTTCTTTTAAATGTTGTGCTCCTCTGAGCTTTACTCTGAAATACTACAACTCTGCATTTATCAAGAACAAACACCAATCTCCCTTAACTAAACTTTTCATTTAAACATTCTCAAGGCTGGAGAAAAGGTTGATGGCTTTGTGCTTTTACAGGTCTGTCTTTGTTTAATCTGGCAGGGCCTACACGGACAGGACACTGAGCAGTGGGGGAGGGTTCAGTTGATGAAATACATTTCTGCTCTTTGACCCCTGCAGTTTTCATTGCAGGTTGTCCAAACATCGTCCGTCACATTTAAAGGCAATAACTGTCAACAGTTTCTCGCTGTCAGAGATGCTCATTTTGAATTTATGCATTGATTTTGGGTGGAAGTTATGATGTAACTAAATGCCCTTTTTGAAAATTAGATTGGATTCAATTTATTGTCATTGCCTTCGTCTGCATTTGACCCATCCTAGTTACCTAGGAGCAATGGGCAGCCACAGAACGGTGCCCAGGGACCAACTCCAGATCTGCCAATGGTGCTACCCACTGCCCTAGCAATGGTGCTACCCACTGCGCTAGCAATGGTGCTACCCACTGCGCTAGCAATGGTGCTACCCACTGCGCTAGCAATGGTGCTACCCACTGCGCTAGCAATGGTGCTACCCACTGCCCTAGCAATGGTGCTACCCACTGCCCTAGCAATGGTGCTACCCCCTGCCCTAGCAATGGTGCAACCCACTGCCCTAGCAATGGTGCTACCCCCTGCCCTAGCAATGGTGCAACCCACTGCCCTAGCAATGGTGCTACCCCCTGCCCTAGCAATGGTGCTACCCACTGCGCTAGCAATGGTGCTACCCACTGCGCTAGCAATGGTGCTACCCACTGCACTAGCAATGGTGCTACCCACTGCGCTAGCAATGGTGCTACCCACTGCCCTAGCAATGGTGCTACCCACTGCGCTAGCAATGGTGCTACCCACTGCGCTAGCAATGGTGCAACCCACTGCCCTAGCAATGGTGCTACCCACTGCGCTAGCAATGGTGCTACCCACTGCCCTAGCAATGGTGCTACCCACTGCCCTAGCAATGGTGCTACCCACTGCCCTAGCAATGGTGCTACCCCCTGCCCTAGCAATGGTGCAACCCACTGCGCTAGCAATGGTGCAACCCACTGCCCTAGCAATGGTGCTACCCACTGCCCTAGCAATGGTGCTACCCCCTGCCCTAGCAATGGTGCTACCCCCTGCCCTAGCAATGGTGCAACCCACTGCCCTAGCAATGGTGCTACCCCCTGCCCTAGCAATGGTGCAACCCACTGCCCTAGCAATGGTGCTACCCCCTGCCCTAGCAATGGTGCTACCCCCTGCCCTAGCAATGGTGCAACCCACTGCCCTAGCAATGGTGCTACCCATTGCGCTAGCAATGGTGCTACCCCCTGCCCTAGCAATGGTGCTACCCACTGCCCTAGCAATGGTGCTACCCATTGCCCTAGCAATGGTGCTACCCACTGCGCTAGCAATGGTGCTACCCACTGCCCTAGCAATGGTGCTACCCACTGCGCTAGCAATGGTGCTACCCACTACGCTAGCAATGGTGCTACCCACTGCGCTAGCAATGGTGCTACCCACTGCCCTAGCAATGGTGCTACCCCCTGCCCTAGCAATGGTGCTACCCACTGCCCTAGCAATGGTGCTACCCACTGCCCTAGCAATGGTGCTACCCATTGCCCTAGCAATGGTGCTACCCACTGCCCTAGCAATGGTGCTACCCACTGTGCTAGCAATGGTGCTACCCACTGCCCTAGCAATGGTGCTACCCACTGCGCTAGCAATGGTGCTACCCACTGCGCTAGCAATGGTGCTACCCACTGCCCTAGCAATGGTGCTACCCACTGCGCTAGCAATGGTGCTACCCACTGCCCTAGCAATGGTGCTACCCACTGCCCTAGCAATGGTGCTACCCACTGCCCTAGCAATGGTGCTACCCACTGCGCTAGCAATGGTGCTACCCACTGCGCTAGCAATGGTGCTACCCACTGCCCTAGCAATGGTGCTACCCACTGCGCTAGCAATGGCGCTACCCACTGCCCTAGCAATGGCGCTACCCACTGCCCTAGCAATGGCGCTACCCACTGCCCTAGCAATGGTGCTACCCCCTGCCCTAGCAATGGTGCTACCCACTGCCCTAGCAATGGTGCTACCCACTGCGCTAGCTCATTCACGTAATGGATTGAGGTAGTATGTGAAGTTGGCCTGATCCCAGATCAGTTGGTAGAGACATGCATCCAGGGCTCAGGTGAGTGGTAACGGTTAGGGCAGGGTGAAAGTTTTAAACGTAATCCCTGCTTATTTTATTTTATTTTAACCCTAAAATCAACATTGGTTGTATATCTTTCCTTTTTACATTTTGCTTTTGTTTTCTGTGCTTTCGTTTATAACAGACTTCTTTTTTAAGAAAGGTGAAGAAGATCGTGGTAAGGAGGCAAGCTGTTCTAGCTTGCCTTGATCTCGTGCTTCAGAAAAACGGGCATGCCATGCTGCTATAACAACAGTGACAGAAGTGCAAAGCTGTGGGCGTCACTGATAATCATATAATAACTCGCGGAGACATAGATGATGTAATGTATTTGGATTCTCTGTCCTTGGCATGTTAAAAGGTAGGTATTTCTAAAAGAGTGATAAATGTTTGTGTCTTTCAAAGAGCTGAAATGAGGGCTCTGTGGAATGTGGAAGGTAGAGTTTCATGTGGAGTTTGATCAGTTGTTTGCCTGTATGATTTCCTACTGCAATACAGGCATTTTTCACTTTGCTAGCCTGGCTCAATGACTGAGGCCTAGCTAGATACAATGCTCAGTAAAGTCCAATTATAAAAGCAAAAAATACCCAAGAAAGACTGATCGGCTTGGTTCAGCTCCTGGCTCTTTAACTGGGAATGACTTACAGAGTGTCTATACTTGGACTGACAATAAAACTTTGAAATGCCTTTGAAATTTTTATTATTTATTTCCTCCTTCATGTTTCTCTCTCCATAGTGTGCAACAAAACAGAAGGCATCAAGTTCAGTTGTCACAAACAGGAAGTCGGTTGTTAGAAGCAGGAAGTTGTAATTGTCAGAAGAATATGAGCAGGGAATACTCAGCTGTGGAAAGTAGGGGTCAAGGGTCACTGCCTGTGTCTGCGCTGGATGACCAGTCGTCTGGATGCTTTGACCCGCCAGCCCCCTGCTCCCTGTGGGGCTGTTCCTTTCACTAAGTCTGCTTTTACTCCACTGCCAGACCATGGCTGTTGATACAAAATTACTATGAATTAAGCTACTCTTCAACCCCTGGCTGGGTTACTGTTTTTGTTTTGGTTGGGAGAGGGAAATGAACCTATTCAGTTTTACAAGTCTCAGTCTGGTTGTCTGTCAATCTGGTTTTCTTTGGTTAAGAAAATTGGTTTCCTTACTGGGTCATAAGTACTTGGGAGTCTAAGTATCTTGGAATTACTTTGAATAATTTGTATGATGGCAGACTTATTCAAGACTTATGTTTAGACTCGCTTATCCAAAGTAAATTTAAAGGTCACTAATGACAATGCATGTCAGCAATGTCATTTGATTTAGCTTAAGATTTTCTTAATCTTATTTATTTATTTTTATGTGTCTTGTTCAATTTCAGATTTTTGCCCGTATGCGCTTCAAAGACAATACAGTACTGCATTGATTCAAAAACACAAAAGGAAAATTGGCTACATGCCTGCATACATACACACATACTGCACATGCAAAATTGTAATGCATAAAAATAAATATCTGATGCATCAAACAGAAATTTATCTTACAGGCCTTAGAAATGAAACATCTTCTCCCACAATATTATTTCTATGCAACTATCATCCCTGAACCACATTTTCCAAAATCTTCTACTATCACGTAATCTGCAATAAACTGAAATTTATTTTACGTTTCCGAAAAAAATTACCTACTGTAGCTACCTCACCTTCCAGTGGTGGATTCCCGTTGGCAGTTGAACACACAAAGGGCACGAGGACCTTTCACCTCTGGTTCGATGTTGGGTGATATACCGTTATGGATTCTGGTGGCACTTTTCCATGCAGGTGCCCAACTTTCCCTTCTGTTCCTAAGACTCTAAAATGAGATGTTTTTCACAGAAGTCTTTTTTATTTTTTTAATAATAAAAAGCTAGTAATTTAGGAGACAATTAGAAAGCACAGTAAGTGTCAAAACATCTTTATTACAATATCTTTGTATATTGGGGGCTCAGTCATGGGAGGGGGGTGGGGTGGGGGGGCTCAGTCATGGGAGGGGGGTGAGGGGGGGGGGCCTCAGTCATGGGAGGGGGGTGAGGGGGGGGGCCTCAGTCATGGGAGGGGGGTGGGGTGGGGGGGCTCAGTCATGGGAGGGGGGTGAGGGGGGGGGCCTCAGTCATGGGAGGGGGGTGAGGGGGGCGGACCTCAGTCATGGGAGGGGGGTGGGGTGGGGGGGCCTCAGTCATGGGAGGGGGGTGGGGTGGGGGGGGCTCAGTCATGGGAGGGGGGTGAGGGGGGGGGCCTCAGTCATGGGAGGGGGGTGAGGGGGGGGGCCTCAGTCATGGGAGGGGGGTGAGGGGGGGGGACCTCAGTCATGGGAGGGGGGGTAAGGTGGAGGGGGGGGGGGCCTCAGACATGGGAGGGGGGTGAGGGGGGGGGGGACCTCAGTCATGGGAGGGGGGTGAGGGGGGGGGGGCCTCAGTCATGGGAGGGAGGGTGAGGTGGAGGGGGGGGGGGACCTCAGTCAGTTTTCATTTGAGCTTTGAGGGTTCTGCCAAACCCTTGTGCCAATAAACTGTTTTCAAATTTAGGAAGAACAATGGTGAATTTGGAGAGCGGGAAGAGATGCCAAATTGTATCAGTATGAAAGAGGTCTGGTGGAAAGGTCATGTGTTTTTTCCCTTTTTTGCATACCTGAAGAGGTCTTTTGAATTTGAAAAGGATTCATTGGTATTGCTAAGAGAGAGTACTGGAGATGGGGTGGAATGTGGAGATGAAGAGAACGTGTGGAGGGCAGGAGGGATTGAGCTGTTTGTTGGCCAGGCCACGGGCCGGTGACTGGAGAGTACAGACTAGCGAGTTTCCCTCGCCGTGCCTGCTTGTGGAGCCAGAACCGCCCCATACACCATATCGCCCTCATACCACCCTGCACAGAGATCCTTGTTTGGTCAAATTTCACAGCTATGTTGGTATCAGCACTTGAGCCCAACACGTCGGGACACTTATTGGTTAATTATAGCTGTGGATAAGAAGGGCTGAATACCCTCTGCTCATCCGTGTGCTGCTCTGCCTGGTGCCGTCGACATTCCTCTCCTTCTTCTTTGGTTGCTAGTTTACCATACATGTAAAGACCTATATTTGACTGGAACAATTAAGCTAAAGAGGGATTAGCTTCAGATAAAACGCTGCGGACATTCTTGAACTCCCCGAGGGCTCTTGCATCGTAATATAATCCTAAAATGCCACAAAGCACGGAGCGGAATTCCGCATGGCGTTCAGTGCTGCATTAGTGGCGAGGGTTCCTCCCCTGACTCAGTCGCCTAAAACAAACTGGCCCTGCAAATAGCCGGCCAGAGGAGCGGGAGAGGGCATGTGTCTGAGCAGGGCCTTTGCTCACATCAGTCTAAACAACACATGCTCTGTCTGGTTCTTGGCCCCAGATCGTTTTTTTCCCTCTGTGCAAAATTATATGTTAATGGATTGATAATGTGCTTTAAACCGCCTGGACTTTCCATTCCCGGTGCGGAGAGACGTGATGAGCCATTTGCCTGTGAACATCGGAACCCGCACGAGAACTGAAATGAATGCACTACAATGAGACTAATTGTCCGTCATCACAACCAAACCACCATTTCAACAGATTTGACCATGTATGAGACCAATTTTAGTCATGCTTCTGTTTTCATGGATATATATGGTTAAAAATAAAGTATATTTCAGTCTCTCTGAAACAAAATGATCATACATTAGTTCATGTATTTACTCTTGATGCACAATTTCCCTCTGGCTTTTCAAGTTATTGAGCTTAAATAGGTAGACCAACCTTCTGTCATGTTCTTAATAGAAGACTCCTTGACCAAAGCTTTGTAGGTACCAGTTAACCCCCAAGTGGATCCAGTTAATCTAAACTTGTCATTTGTCCAAGCATCTAAGAAACATTACCTCTGATTGCATCCACACTTGACTTCGTGTTAAAGGTCTTCATGTTTCAGCATTGTTGCCATGAATCTGTGTGATGAGTCTGTCTGTGACTGAACTCAAAGATTTCTTCTGTTGTTAGACACTTACAATATGTGAGTGTTGGCATGACTGCCAAGCTGCCATGCCATAGAATGGCTTGACAAGTTTAACTGTTAGCGTTGTTAACATGTTTACCATAAACACTGCACTCTTTCCCTGAGGTTAGCCGGCTGGTTGTGGCTGGTTGGAAAGCAAGCCATAACCCAGAACACTTCAGTGAAAATATATTTCTGGTTTTCAGGGCATACAAGTCTGCCGAGTGTTTTGTGGGTTTGGCAGCCACGCTGTAAGGCATTTGAGGGAACGTTGATATTTTCCTCTTTTCCCCCTCCCGATTTGTTGGGGAATAAATGCTTCAGCTTCGGTTATTAGAGAATCTCATGTGCAGAGGGAAAGAACCACACAAGCTATTTTCAGATGCAATGAATCCAAGGGTCACCATAACCGTTGTTATTAGAGGACTGTTTGGTCACTTACTGTAGATAGATGACTGGCCTGCATAGCTGCATATGAAGCTCAACAGACATTATTTATTTATTCACTGCAAGATTAGTCCTATTTGCACATGGGCCCAGCTGTGCTATAAGCCGCATATTATCTTCCGTTTTGCTTCATATCGTTGTATTTAGTTAGTTACCTTTGCTTTTTAAAGTAATGCTCAGCTGCCACATATGGAAGCATCTTCAGTGGATACATTTTCCAGATTAATATGTAAAAAAATCACATGCTCCTATGATGTCATCGTACATGATTATGGTTAAGCATACTAAAAGTGCTTCTCTGCCTATTTTCAGTAGATTTCCAAGGTTAATGCACACTGATTTATAATTCTAAAGCCATTAAATACTCGAGGGAGCTGTTCAAATTAGGTTCCCTCCCCTAAATTAATCAGTTATTACTGTAATGAATTTGCTTTGTAAACTATTTTTAAACGCATGTAGACTTTTCTATATTTATTGGGGAACAATTTGTGTTGAATCCAATACTAATGCCTTTTTGTCATAAGGGCCAAATGCTACCAACTTCGTTTTATGAACTTCAGCAACCTATTTTGCTGTTCCATGATCTCCCAACCATGAATGTCAGTACAACTGCAAATGTGTATATAAAACATGCAGTTCCAAAAGAATTTATTTTAGCAAACCAGACAGAGTATACTGTATAAAGAAAAAAAGGGTTGAAATATGGGGTTGTTCAGGGTTCAGGCTGCACTTAGCTTCTGAAGCGACGGCCTTAAGTGCTTAGTGAAGACGCTGGTCTATTTTTCCTGGTGTGTTTGACGGTTTGATACAGATAAACATGGTATCAAGGGTTCTTAAGGCATACTGTTACTCATTGGTAAGTGATGAGTGTGCAGACGGAGTACAGAACCTGCTTTCAGAGAAAATGTGTGCCTCTGGAGTATTTCTTTGCCCCTATCCCTGTTCCTGGCCTAGGCCCAGCTGACTTATGTAAACACTGGTATCCTACTCCAGAAAAAATAAATCTGCCTCAGAAAAAAACAAAACAAAAAAAACATCAGTATTTCAGTACAATATAACAGCAGGCATCTGCCAGGGCTAGCCCACATGGAAGTTGATACGACGTCAAATACTATATTCCTAATTATTCTTCGGTTGTCCATAGTTCTTAAAAATATGTATTTTCAAGAATGCTACTGTGTATAGAGTTTCAGGGGGCTTGAGCAAAGCCATTTGACGGAGGAGACCAAGGACAGGTTTTTGGAAAACAACGGTATGCTTCTTCTTTACACCAGGGTATTTCACTGCTAAATGCATTCATGAAGCATGTCCCTGGAGTTTCCATTTCTTTTCTTTTGTTATTTTAGTTTCGTAGAAAAAAAACTGTTGTTTATCAGCTCTGGTCTCAATTGCATATTCCTTTTTAAATACCGTGAGTTCATCGAAGAAACAGCATTTTCCAAGAGGTAAGAGGAAGGGAAATCAAAAACTGAAAACTGTTAGCGTGCTTGTGTTTCAGTAGTACTTATACCCCATTCACACCTCTTGTGTCAGGTTCAAATTCATGCTTCGTGGAAATTATGGAGGATGGCTTGCCAAACTGACTTCATTTCAGCCACGGACAGCTACTAAGCTATTCCATAGTTGAGTGTACCCTGGCACCATTTGCTATACTGATGCCTGACTAAAGTATAGCAAATGCTTTTTTTATTTAATTGCTTTCTTTTACTGGATCTGTTGTAGACTGCTGTTCATTGAGACACACACACACACACACACACACACATGTATACAGTCATTTCCCCTCTCTCAGTGATTCAGTCACACATGCTTAGTGTAGCAGTTTGTCACGGGTACAGCCTCCATGCGGGCGAGCTCAGAGTAAAACCTCTTGGCTGAGGGATGTGCAGATAGTTACTGCCTGTCCTTTTGGGGCTGCAGGATTTTTCTGAGAAACCAAATACCAGCTGCCTTTCCCATCCCTATTGAGGAGGCCTCAGCTGCCCCAGATGTGCCCCTGTGTCTCAGCAGTACTGGATCTAGCGGGGATCCCGTCTTAATGCTAGATTTATTTAGATCCAAGGGGGAGTTCCAGGTGAGCTCCACTTAATTGGACAGGTGTTTATTTATATACCAATGCATAACATAACATTGTTTGTTATGGTGTTTTTTGGTTTGTTTAGTCTGTATCTCTTAGTTTTAGGAGAAGGAGAGGCTTGTCTGACAAGGCGGTTAAGTTCTTGTAGCCTTTGTTCTGTGACCCATCCCTTGACCCAAAGTTCTGAGAAAATCTAACCCACTTTCAAATGTGTTCTTTGATGTGTAATTAATAGATATCCAGTTATTATGGCTTCTTTGAATCATGCTGGTCTAATTCAGCCCAAGGACAGAAGGTTACTCTGTATCCTGATGTGAATCACATCTTTCAATTAGAAGTTTCTGTGGACATATGCAATGTCATGCCCGTAGGCTGGTGTTACAGTAATCCATGGTGGCTAACCACAAAAATCAGCCAGTCAGCTAATGGTGGTTGTACTGGTTAACTCATCATACTTAAAATAATATGGCTATGCAACCTCATGGCTAAGTAAAAGTAGATTTTTCAGTGAATATTGTCATGTCACAGCCCTGTTTTATCTTTGCCTTCTACTGAGTCTTTGCCTTCTACTGCCTTCTAAAATGTCTTAATTTATTTAAGTTTTAATTAAAGTTTTGTGACCCTGTCTTCTAACTTCTCTGTCTAGGAATGGCTTCCAGCAGTTGGTCATTGCATGCAGGGAAGTGTTAATTACGAATTAGTAATTGAACTAAAACAAGTAATTTGCTAAATAAGATGAAAAGATTACCAAAGAGGGGAGACAGTAAGACTGTCTGTGTGCTGTGATGGCTGTGAGCTGAGAGACCGTGGTCTGATATGAGTCCTAAAACATCACTTTAAGTAGTCGCATTCCACACAGGGCATTTAGCTAGCTATACAACTGATGTGTACACTGATGTTACTTGTGTTTGTATTCATTTTGCTAACTTTATCTAATGATTCAAAATCTTGTGAGCTCTCTGCCCGGGAGAGGAAATACGCTGGTCCAGTGATGAGCAGTGATGAGCAGTGATGTTAGTGTTGAGCAGTGATGTTAGTGTTGTGCAGTGATGTTAGTGTTGTGCAGTGATGTTAGTGTTGTGCAGTGATGTTAGTGTTGTGCAGTGTTGTGCAGTGATGTTAGTGTTGTGCAGTGATGTTAGTGTTGTGCAGTGATGTTAGTGTTGAGCAGTGATGTTAGTGTTGTGCAGTCAGTGATGTTAGTGCTGAGCAGTGATGTTAGTGTTGAGCAGTGATGTTAGTGTTGTGCAGTGATGTTAGTGTTGTGCAGTGATGTTAGTGTTGAGCAGTGATGTTAGTGTTGTGCAGTGATGTTAGTGTTGTGCAGTGATGTTAGTGTTGAGCAGTGATGTTAGTGTTGTGCAGTGATGTTAGTGTTGAGCAGTGATGTTAGTGTTGTGCAGTGATGTTAGTGTTGTGCAGTGATGTTAGTGTTGTGCAGTGATGTTAGTGTTGTGCAGTGATGTTAGTGTTGTGCAGTGATGTTAGTGTTGTGCAGTGTTGTTAGTGTTGTGCAGTGATGTTAGTGTTGTGCAGTGATGTTAGTGTTGTGCAGTGATGTTAGTGTTGTGCAGTGATGTTAGTGTTGTGCAGTGATGTTAGTGTTGTGCAGTGATGTTAGTGTTGTGCAGTGATGTTAGTGTTGTTAGTGTTGTGCAGTGTTGTGCAGTGATGTTAGTGTTGTGCAGTGGGACCCAGCTATCACGGCCATCTGACATACAAAACTGAATTTAGTTAGCTTATAACACGGCAGCTAATCAGTGTTACTGTAAGCTGGCCAGCCACTTGATTATTGGTTAGCCACCAAGGCTAATCTCACTTAAACCTCGCTCACCACTGTAGTACTCTCCTCTTGCCCCCCCCCCCCCCCATATATTGGATCATATAGTGTATGAGTTCAGTGTATTGGACACATGCTTTTCAGCATTTCCAGCACAGACATAATAAACTCCACACCCAGAAGAGGCACAAAACGTTTTTAGAATAATAAATACAAGTAAATAAGCAGGGTATTGGGCAGAAATGAACTCAGGCACAGGTTGCCTGTGTAGCATAGTAATGACTGAGCATGTTTGTTTTACAATATTTTCAAAGTGAAAATCCTGCATAGTATGCCTTTAAGAGAAAAAAAGAGGCTGAAAAGGCCTGTTGTAAGTTGGTCCAGAGAGCTGTCGGCTGTGTTGTGGCTGTTGTAAGTACACAGTTGTTCAGTGCTGGGTCCAGAGAGCTGTTGGCTGTGTTGTGGCTGTTGTAAGTACACAGTTGTTCAGTGCTGGGTCCAGAGAGCTGTAGGCTGTGTTGTGGCTGTTGTAAGTACACAGTTGTTCAGTGCTGGGTCCAGAGAGCTGTTGGCTGTGTTGTGGCTGTTGTAAGTACACCGTTGTTCAGTGCCGGGTCCAGAGAGCTGTAGGCTGTGTTGTGGCTGTTGTAAGTACACAGTTGTTCAGTGCTGGGTCCAGAGAGCTGTAGGCTGTGTTGTGGCTGTTGTAAGTACACAGTTGTTCAGTACCGGGTCCAGAGAGCTGTTGGCTGTGTTGTGGCTGTTGTAAGTACACAGTTGTTCAGTGCTGGGTCCAGAGAGCTGTAGGCTGTGTTGTGGCTGTTGTAAGTACACAGTTGTTCAGTGCTGGGTCCAGAGAGCTGTTGGCTGTGTTGTGGCTGTTGTAAGTACACAGTTGTTCAGTGCTGGGTCCAGAGAGCTGTTGGCTGTGTTGTGGCTGTTGTAAGTACACAGTTGTTCAGTGCTGGGTCCAGAGAGCTGTTGGCTGTGTTGTGGCTGTTGTAAGTACACAGTTGTTCAGTGCTGGGTCCAGAGAGCTGTTGGCTGTGTTGTGGCTGTTGTAAGTACACAGTTGTTCAGTGCTGGGTCCAGAGAGCTGTTGGCTGTGTTGTGGCTGTTGTAAGTACACGGTTGTTCAGTGCCGGGTCCAGAGAGCTGTTGGCTGTGTTGTGGCTCGAGTCTCCCGTCAGGGTGTTTTACGGTGCTCTTGCAGCCCGCAGACTGGTTCAGCTCGTAAAAAGTGTGGTTTCCTCAAACTGCGAGCAGATGGCACTAAACGCCCCGCTCGGCGAGCCGGCGCTCCTTCAGACGGCGCGCCGCGGAGCGGAGAGCACAGGTGGTTCTCATCCCCCTGGTGGCACCGCACCAGGAGGCCCAGATTTACAGCCTCATGCGGGTTATTATTTTCCCCTCTTCATCTCCCCTCGTTCTTGATCCTTTGTTCACTGGAGCATGGCAGGTTTTTCATACCAGCCGAGCGCCAGGCCGGGGGAACGAAGGCAGGGCACCGAGAGTCTACTTCCAATCTGCATTCTGAGATGAGCGAATATCAGACGGGAAAACTACATGTGAAAGAAAACCTGAAGAGATTACAGTGAGCTAGCACACGGCATTATTTAATCACCGCCACGCTCGATTTAATCACCGTCTGCTAGGGATGTGTATCGTCAGGATTTTATTGATACCGATACCAATACCGATACTCCTTATCGGTGCCGGTATTTATCTTATCGATACCACAGCATGTAATTTAGTGTATAAAATAAAGATGGTAAAAGATTCAATCGTTTTTTTATTACCACAAGGGGGGTAACACCAGCAACATCATTAAACAACTTACAGCACCTGCCTTTTAAGCCCTTAGCAAGTCAACATGTGCAGTGCGAGGTATTTCAAAAAAATTAGCAGGCAGCTCCATACAGCCTTAAAGGTAACTGTCAATGTGATAATGCTTCAACAGAACAGAAGCTTAACTTAAAATTACAAATGCTTCTCAGAATAGATGAAATAAAAAAAAAACCTAGGGAGATGACCAAAGCCCTTGCCTACATGTTCAACCCAACAGACACATGCATGTAAACAGAACAGTGTAGGGGAGGCGCTTCTCCTGACACATTTAGCCCTAACAGTTTTTGTTAAGCAAAAGCAACATATTTACTTTCTCTGGCAGCAGCCGAGATCGCTCTGGACAGAGTGACGTCACGCTATACACTCGGATAAAATGGCGCTGCGCATGTTTTAAAAAAGGGTTATTTAATTACTTATTATTTTTTATCCAGCTTTACTGGCAGTCTTAAACCTTTAAGGATGTATATATTGGGAATCAATCTTGTGAATTATGCCAACTTAATCTAGTATTTCACTTCCCCTTTAATGATTCATACACTCACCGTGACTTGATGAAGAAGCACTGTCGGAGTCTGCCTGCACGGAGGAGGGCACGGTGTTGTTAGCGTCTGCCGGGTTGTTAACTTTAGATGCCTTGTTTAGGCAGTCAAACACGCCGCACTCCTTCAGCTTTATGCTATGGGTGCAAGTGTTTCATGATGTTGCTGGTGTTACCCCCCTTTGACGCAATTACTTTCTTGCATATATTGCATTGAGCCGAGGATTCATTGAGTTTGATGAAGTGAGCCCATACCTTGGAGCGCTTAGCTCTTACGGCCGACATATTGACTACTAGAGAAAACAACGGGGCGCTGCGTCATAACCTGTCGACGGCGGCAGTGTCAAAATTACGCGACGGTTAGGTAGACTCTTAAAAAATACTGAAAATAGTATTGTTTGTCCAGAATCTTTAGCGGTACTCTGGTACTGACCAATTAGGAACCGGTACCAAAAAATACTGGCTCTCGGTACACATCCCTACCATCCGCGCTGGATTTAATCACCGTCCGCGCTGGATTTAATCACCGTCCGCACTCGATTTAATCACCGTCCGCACTCGATTTAATCACCGTCCGCACTCGATTTAATCACCGTCCGCACTCGATTTAATCACCGTCCGCACTCGATTTAATCACCGTCCGCACTGGATTTAATCACCGTCCGCACTCGATTTAATCACCGTCCGCACTCGATTTAATCACCGTCCGCACTCGATTTAATCACCATCCGCACTCGATTTAATCACCGTCCGCACTCGATTTAATCACCGTCCGCACTCGATTTAATCACCGTCCGCACTCGATTTAATCACCGTCCGCGCTGGATTTAATCACTGTCCGCGCTGGATTTAATCACTGTCCGCGCTGGATTTAATCACCGTCCGCGCTGGATTTAATCACTGTCCGCGCTGGATTTAATCACTGTCCGCGCTGGATTTAATCACCGTCCGCGCTGGATTTAATCACTGTCCGCGCTGGATTTAATCACCGTCCGCGCTGGATTTAATCACCGTCCGCGCTGGATTTAATCACCGTCCGCGCTGGATTTAATCACCGTCCGCACTGGATTTAATCACCGTCCGCACTCGATTTAATCACTGTCCGCGCTGGATTTAATCACCGTCCGCACTGGATTTAATCACTGTCCGCGCTGGATTTAATCACTGTCCGCGCTGGATTTAATCACCGTCCGCGCTGGATTTAATCACTGTCCGCGCTGGATTTAATCACCGTCCGCGCTGGATTTAATCACCGTCCGCGCTGGATTTAATCACCGTCCGCGCTGGATTTAATCACCGTCCGCACTGGATTTAATCACCGTCCGCACTGGATTTAATCACTGTCCGCGCTGGATTTAATCGCGCTGAAGTGGACTTGAGAAAGGCTGGGGACTCTTGGCCCGCCATTGGTAGCATTTTTATTTCATTTCATTCTTCCTTTTTTTTAAGTGTATATTTTACAAGCTTTCATGGTTAAGTGTATATTTTACAAGCTTTCATGGTTAAGTGTATATTTTACAAGCTTTCATGGTTAAGTGTATATTTTACAAGCTTTCATGGTTAAGTGTATATTTTACAAGCTTTCATGGTTAAGTGTGTATTTTACAAAGAGGTTGCAACAGGTACAACACAATTAAACTACAAACGGTTAAACGGTAAACGCAGTGATTATTCATAATTATGTGAGTATATAACCGGCTAAAACAGCTAGCGAAATGTTCATTGCGGAACCTGATACTTCTGTCTCTATTGCCATGTTGGACAAATTCTGGATCCTGCTGTGGGGCTCCTGAAACACCCCGCTGCTGTGAACTCGGGGCTTCCTGCCTGTCTGCATTTTCTGGGGCATATATCCAGGCGCGTGTTTGAAATAATATACGCCCTGCTTCAGCGTACCTGTTCAGGGCTCCTCTCCGGGGGGACCATCGATGACGTGCCGCGATGGTGATGGCTCTATGCTGTTCTGCGGCCATTTCCTGCTCTTATGCTCTCGCTCAACTTCCAGGTGACTGCAGTTTGAAGGCCTAACTTTAGGCCTTAGCCCAGGGCATCGTGACTCCAGATAGCTCCTGTTGATGGAATATTCTGGGTGAATACTAATGGCTGGGGGTCCAATGCCAGTCAGAAGGGAGCTGAACCAGACCAGGCTGGAGAAGCGGGTGAGGGCTTGTGCTATAGAGGTGCTCCTGGATGTTTACCCCTCTGTACTCCGACATCTGTAAAGCATCTGCCCTGATATCTCATAACATATGGCATTCACAGTCTGCATGTCTTGCTCAAGTTAAGACATAAATAAAAAGAATGAATGTATTTTAGGTTCCATGTTTAATGTTTAAAAAGTAGGTTCTTTGCCAAAACAACTAAAAGGTGGCCTAGCCATAAAAGTGAAATCATAGCAAATGTCAGAATAAGGTAAATTTGATTTTTGACAAAAAAGTTGTGTATTAGCTTGCCAAAATATGAATTTGTGAGCAAGATTTGCCATTTTTTAAATGCCTTTTTTTAACATTGGTGTACTGTGCAAACACACATGAACATTCCTGGCTCTAAACAACCATTTCTGTGTGCAGTACTGCAGGTGTGGTCATTCCCTTTGTATGTTAGGTAACTTCTGCTTGGTACCTTGTGTTGGTTTCCCAGACTGGGTCTGCTTTTGATAAGTACCATCAGTCAGAGGAACCCCACATTCTTGCCTATGTGTAAGCACACAGATAAGGTTCTGTAAAAATGTTCAGAGGAGAGCAATAATGCACCTCTTCTCCAGACAAAACTTTTACTGCTGTAAGAGGTTTTATGTCCTGAAAACTCTCTTGCCTGTTGATTCTTTTTTCTCCAAATTTATCTCTCTCTCAATTGCCAAATTCAGTTTTTTCAGTTACATTGTTTTACTTGGGGTGCACTTGCGTCAAAACAGTGCAATTAATAAAAAAAGATTCTTTGTGTGTGTCTTCGGGAGGTGATATAAAGTTTCTGTAAGCATGCTGGGGTAGCCGTTTGGTGATGCTGACAGATGTTCCTGTAAACCAATGCAAGGCCCCCACCTGCTTCCCAGGTCCCTCCACTGGTCATAAAAAACAGGGTTACAGTATGCGCCTCAAGCTACGTTTAACATTTATAACAGCCACGCGGAGAGTTATGACATTGTGAAATGTATATATTGGGGGAAAGCGGGGTCAACAGAGTAGTTTTACACAGTCATGATGTTACTGAAACCTTAGCTGAGCCCCTGAAACGACATTGTGCTGTGCACGCATGCAGTATACATACACTCAGTGAGAAACTTATTAGGTATTTGTTACTTATTTTTTAGACTTTTCACGTCTTCTGCTGCTGTAGCCTATCCACTTCAGAGATGCTCTTCTGAATGCCACTGTAAAGTGTGGTTATTTGCGTTAATGTCACCTTGCTGTCAGCTTTGACCAGTCTGGCCCTTCTCCTCTGTCCTCGCTCATTAACAACGTGTTTCTGCTCACAGAACTGCTGCTCACTGGATGTTTTTTGTTTTTCTGCAAATTCTGTATTGCATTAACAAGCTGGTGTACAGGTGTACCTAATAAAGTGCTCACTGGGTGTTTATTTGTTTAAATGCATTATGAAAGCTGCTTAAGACCACCTTCAACTGCTATAGTTTAAGCTGCAATGGTAATGCATAGCAGTGGGCATGAATGCAGCAATGGCATTGTGGTTGCAAACTCTCCTGTGCTTTTTCCCCCTTTCTCCCAGTTTGGCCCGATCGTATTCATCAGCACTGGTTGATACAGCACATACCTTCCTCTGACATGTGTGATGTTATCTGCTGCTTCTGCTCTTACTGCGGGTGGCAAGGCCAGTGCACACAGACACAAGTTTGTGGAAGATGGTTCAAATGTGCAGCTCAACCAGCAGGGATCTGGCTGACTGCTGACCACAGTTAGTACTGGCACAACCTGGATTCCACAGCAGGCAGATGAGCCCACCCATGCAATAGAATGATATCTTAAAAGGTTGAGGCACCTAATAAGGTGATTGCACACAGCTTCCACTGAATACAGAGCACATATTTAAGACATCATACATTTCATTTTTCTGCCAGGAAGGTGGAAGGCAGGGAGAGGGTAAGCGTTTGCATCTCCACTTCTCCAAATATGAATTGGATCAGAGTACACAATCGCCTGGTGGTTTCCATATTGGCTGTCTGGGTCTAGCTGCTTGACTGCAGATTCTTCAAATTGGTATGTTTGAGTTGAGTGCAATGCAAATCTCACCGGGAGGTGAAATGTGGGATTGTACAAACTTCAAGTGAGTGATGGTGTTTGGCTCTCAGAGGTCAATCCTGATATTTTTCTCACTGAAAAGATTTTCTGTTTTTGAATGGATACAGGGTATTGTGGCAGTGCCTGTTTTTAGTTAAAAAAGGAATGAATGCAAAAAAACTTTGTAAATTTCTCCTGGACTGGGGCAAGGAGAATAATAATAAATCAAGACTTGTGTTCTCTAATTTGTAAAGTAAATACTTGTTTTGCACTATCATGCCAACAAATCGTATTTTGATTTGGTTACAGAGAAAGAGTGAGTGAGGGAAAGGTATTCAAAAAAAGGACCAGTTGTTGGATACTTATTTGATTTCTACAGCATTCAGCTGATCACCACCTTTTATGTCACCCCCATCTGTTAGCCTTTAATCGATTTGACAGCCTTTTATTCATTGGTTCTAAAGAACAATGAAAGTGGTACAGCTTGGCTTGAAAATGCTAAAATGCTTTCACAACGTGCCTGTAATGGGGAGGTGGTGGTCAGAGGCATTCTCCACCCTGGTCTCGCCCACAAGCGGTCCTGTTTGTGTCAGGATACCCTGCCTCTCCTCTTCCTCTCCGCCGTGGCTGAAGAAACACAAACAGGCCTGGACTCGCCATGGAAACCCTGCGTTTACCTTCTCAGCGGGAATGAC
The DNA here is from genome assembly GCF_963514075.1 of Conger conger. Taxonomy (NCBI): domain Eukaryota; kingdom Metazoa; phylum Chordata; class Actinopteri; order Anguilliformes; family Congridae; genus Conger; species Conger conger. The sequence goes on along the minus strand of NC_083770.1, from coordinate 2,614,325 downwards.
CACAGCAGCTTCCTTTCCCAACCCCTGGTCCCTGTTTGAGCCCTTTCATTGTAGCGCTTCCTGTGAACACACTGCAATAAGTGTGACCTGATTTATGAATTATTAACGGCTGGTCCGTCATGTGGGTGGCCTGTTGTTTCAAATGGCTAATCTTTTCTGGAGCTCTGGTACAAGCTATGAAAGTGATTGCGCACACACACACACACACACACATGCACATGCACGCACACGCACACAAACTCACACACACACACACACACACACAAACTCACACATACACACACGCACACAAACTCACACATACACGCACACTCACAAACTCACAAGTGATTGCACATGATGCACACACACACACAAACACACATGCACACACACACACACGCACACACACAATCTCACAAGCGCACACACGCACTCATACATGCATACAAACACTTACTCACATATTGCATACACACACTTCTAAACTTTCTCTTGAACACCACATAATTGCATTGTATGATTAAACTTATTTTAGAATGCTGTGGACCCCACATCTCGTCCACATGCGTTTACGCTAGCTGAGATATAATCATAACAAGTGGCACTCAGGCTTTTTTGTTGTTTTAATGATTAAGTACCGTTGTAATGGACCACTTGACTAAAGCTCTTTTTCTGGTCCACTGGTCACTGCATTACATCTTACTGTACAGTTTAAGTGACAAACCAGGACTGAGTGAAGGAAAGTATTGTTTAGATGTGTTGTGAGCCAACATCCGCTTGTTGAAATTGGATAATTAGTCATTTTAGATCACAAGATTATTTGCTCTTAATGATCAATTAACTTATCAGAAATATCATAATGGAAACAGTTTGTAGATTCCAATTAGAGTTGCAGTATTGTGCTTTGTTTTTCTCAGGGCTAATTGTGTCAAACATGCCACAGGAAGCACACATGGAAGCAATCGACTGTTGGCAGAATACAGGATAGTCTTTCTCTCTTCCTCTCTCTCACGTTCATTCTCACCCTCTTGCTCTGTACAACAGTGGGCCTGGCTAACACACACCCCCCCTGCAGAATTGTAACTCCTCTTAAACGTGCTCTTAGTTTTAAGCACATAATCGGCACTGTATGTACTGCACCTTCCGGGACTTTAACGCCAGACTGCCCACCCTCTCCGTACTGGAGTGGATTCTCATCCGACCCTATTTTTGGAAGTGTTCTTTACCCCTGTGACATTTGCCTAAAGCCAGTCTGATTTGAAGAGCTGCATTTGCTTCTCATGAGCAAATCCATTCACAACACCTGGAGCTTGGGATGCTTATTGGATGATGTTGCCATACAGGAGCTCCTCGCTAGAGAGTTCTCTCTTCCTTTAGCCTCATTTCAGTCACTGTGCCTTGACCCCATTCCCTCTCATTTCAGGGTGTTCAGTTCATGAGAAGCATCAATTGCACAGCGATTTGGATAAAGGCTCTATATAAATGCCAACCATTTACCATTTACCACTGGAGAGCCAGTAGAGGCTGGAGAACAAGCAGCAGTGCGTAGTGAGGTGAAGCAGTTAGGTGAGGGTAGGGTTAGGGTATCCTGACTGAGCGTAGCCTTGCTGAGTAGGTACAAGGTGCTAATGCAGCAACAAGCCCAGGAACCTTTGGCTACTGAAACCAGGTGTGCCACTTTGAGTCATGGCCAGCTAATTACAGAACTCAGAGTAGGCCCATGTCTCAGCAGTAAGTCTACGCCCGCACCAGCAAGCATCTTTAATCATCGGACACATTCAGAAGAACACGCACTTACAGAAAGGCACAGATATTGAAAACCAATCGAGGCGAAAAGAGAAGTGGACCTTCAACAGCACATGAAGCGCTGCGTGGCCCATACAGGATGTACTCGAACGTATCTCCTGTTCTCATAGTGTTTGTGGAAGTCAACCAGCGGTTTAATGTGTGGGATGTTGCGTGTGATCTTCTTTAAAAGGCAGAACCCACAAAGCTGTGGTTTACAGCTTGGTATGGAGCAGCTAGTCGTTAACGTTTACTGTTTTTTGTAAACAGACTTCCTCAGAAGTGGCCGCTGTGATGGTGTAGATTAGGGGTGCTTTCTGACCTGGGCATAATGTCCACAGGGACTCCTCTTTGGCCTCCCAGGCAGCCTCACAGACCAGTCTCTCTAAGTTTAGTAAAAAGAGACTTTGGGGGACATTTGATTGAGGCTTTTTTAATCATTAAAGGCAAAGTTAATTATAGCAGTGATTTTGGTTAGCCAAACAAGAGGGCACAAATGGAAATTGGCAAAGGAGAAATTCTGTGCAGATATTACAAAGTATTTTTTCACACAGCGAGTGGTCAATGTGTGGAATAGCTTGCCAGTGCATGTAGCGGAGGCAGAAACACTGGGGGTTTTCAAGACCAGGCTTGATACGGTGTTAGATTCTATTTAGCTTCTAGGCAATTTAGGCAGAAGGTACACTTAGGGGCAGGAAAAGGCAAACATTGCTGGGCTGAATGGCCTGTTCTCGCCATTACCTTATGTTATGTTATGTAACCACAGAAGCAGCTATTCTTCTTTATATATTTTTCACCACCTTGCTCTTAGTTTGAATTACATAATCAGCACTGTATGTAGAGGACTTTCCTCAGTGTTAACGGCAGACTTCCCTCCCGCTCCATACATCTCTGTACATCTCTGTACATCTCCATTGAACCAATTTGCCGCACACATGGGAATAATTTCCAGGATTCCCACCGACTCTATTTTTGGAAGTGTTCTTTACTCCTGTAACATTTGTCTAAAGCCAGTCTGATTTGAAGAGCTGCATTTGCCACGTGTCATGAGGAAATCCATTCACAACACCTCGAGCTTGGGATGCTTATTGGATGATGTTGCCATACAATCTAAGAAGAGGAGGAAATTTGATTTGCTTCAGTCCTGTGATGTTCTACAACACTTTCTGTGGCTAAATAAATAAAAAAAACACTAAAAAAAACGAACAACATATACAGGACGGTAGTCAAACATACATATGTACATACAGTATTTATTAGACTTTTTTAAAGCCTATCCACTTAGAGGTTTGATGCTTTCTGTGTTCAGAGATGCTCTTCTGCATACCACTGTTGTAATGGGTGGTCATTTGCATTGCAGTCTCCTTCCTGTCAGCTTTGACCAGTCTGACCATTCTCCTCTGACCTTTTTGCACCATTCTCTGAGAGATTGTTGTACATGAAAATCTGCCGTTTCTGAGATACTCAAATCACCAAACAATCGGTCAAAGTCACTTGATCCCATTTCTTCCCCATTCTGACATTTGGTCTGAAAAACAACCAAACCTCTTGACCATGTCTGTATGCTTGTATGTATTTAGTTGCTGCCACATGATTGGCTGAGTAAATATTTGCATTGACAAGCTGGTGTACAGGTCTACCTAATGAAGTGAAACCCGTGTGTATATACTATCTTCCCTTCTTGGGACACATGTGGGTTCTATTAGTTAATAAATAGACACATTTTAGTGTCTTTGGTCCCGGGTCTATCATGGTATATTATGTAGAATCTGTGACTTGAGAGTCCTCTGTGGGCTGATGATTTATTGCATTATGCTCAGTATAATTGGACAGTAAATCAGAGTATCCTGTGGTTGATGTGTATGAATGTATAGATTGTCTGTTCCTGAGAACATGAACCGCTAGTGTCATTCATGACATTCTTCCTCATGGCTTGCCTTAATCTACCAAATTCTTCAGAGGAAAGTCAGCGAGTGGTCATTTGGAAGAGAAACTCCACTAAACATTTTTTATGAATCAATATTGTAAGGCTGATTGACTAAGTAGCTTGGTATGCACAACCAAACCATTTCGTTTTGGTTGATTTTTAAAATACATTTTTTCCAGTGTGTCACACTTAATTTTAAGCGGAATGAAAATTGTAGGATGAACATTGAGAATCACTGGAGAGTCTAAATTGCCCGTAGGTATGAGTGTGTGAGTGAATGATGTGTGTGCCCTGCGATGGACTGGTGACCTGTCCAGGGTGTATTCCTGCCTTTCACCCAATGTATGCTGGGATAGGCTCCAGCCCCCCTGCGACCCTGTTCAGGATAAGCGGGTTAGGATAATGAATGAATGAATGAATGACATTGAGAAATCATTTTTGTAAAAAAGTTCTGGGGTTGTGCTTTAATTGCCCCTGTTCTTCTTTTGAGCTGCTGTAGCCCAAGCCAAAGTGAACTGATCTGGCATGAGTGAATGATGTGATCCCACACATGGACTCCTCCCCCGCCCCCAAAAAAGGTCTTTAATGGCGATATGTTACAGTATAGCTGACTGTGATGGACAGGATAGGCAATGGTGTGAAGTGTATAAGGTAGTCTTGCATTTGCTGTTTTTGTGGTAATAGCTGTCAGGTAATGGCTCTTATACCCTCTTAAAGGGGCAGTTCACACAAAGTTTAAATGAAAGTATGTTTCCACTTGCCCATAGTATTATATATCCACCCAGATAGTTTCGCTGAGATGTGACACATTTTCTATCAATTAGAAAAACAGGAATATCTCTTTCCTAATATAATGCCACAAGTTACTCGTGAATATCAACAGAGCTGAAAAATATTATTCTGTTGCCTGCTCTCAAGGCCTCGCAGGTAGAAGTTGATACACTGAAGCACGGCAGTATTCTGCCGCAACATGTCAATTGTTTTGACGTGTCAGCAGTTTTAGCCGGCTGTTTGCTGAGCTTGGCTTGCACATTGAAACATCTAAGTTTACGTATTGGCCAGCTGTGAACTTTAGTTGGCAAAATTGTGCCAAGACAATATAGCTGGGGTGCACAATTCCAGTCCTGGAGAGCTGGTCTGCGTGTTGGTTTTTGTTCCATCCGGTAACTTCCATTTTAGTTTCCAGACAGCTCTATAGATTACACTGGTTCACTCCTGTACTGGATCAAAGTGAAATCTTTAGGGTACACCTGCAGTCTGTGACTGTAGCTGGTGCTTATACAAATGACCAAGATGCAGTATGATTGAGCTAATAAAATAATAAAGAGCAGAAGTTGCCACAGAATCGGGACTTGCTGTGCCTCCCTGCAATATAGGAACTCCTTTAGCTTGCAATGTTGTAACTATGAAGAATATATGGACACTTTGCCCCAGAATACTGGTGTGAGGGCAGGATTGAGTCCAGTTGCTAGAAGAAATAATGGATTAAAATGTGCATTTTTGAGCGGGCTGAGCTCGCAGGAGTCAGAAACCCGGCCAGAACCTTCCAGAAGCAGGGTGGAAATGTGCGTGTCAGGAAGCAAGGCCTGTGAACACTCAGGCTGACGCAGGTCACTGGGCTGACGCAGGTCACCGGGCTGACGCAGGTCACCGGGCTGTGCTGTAGGGAGGTGACCACCGGGCTGACGCAGGTCACCGGGCTGACGCAGGTCACCGGGCTGTGCTGTAGGGAGGTGACCACCGGGCTGACGCAGGTCACCGGGCTGTGCTGTAGGGAGGTGAACACCGGGCTGACGCAGGTCACCGGGCTGTGCTGTAGGGAGGTGACCACCAGGCTGACGCAGGTCACTGCTCTGTGCTGTAGGGAGGTGACCACCGGGCTGACGCAGGTCACTGCTCTGTGCTGTAGGGAGGTGAACACCGGGCTGACGCAGGTCACTGCTCTGTGCTGTAGGGAGGTGACCACCAGGCTGACGCAGGTCACCGCTCTGCACTGTAGGGAGGTGACCACCAGGCTGACGCAGGTCACTGCTCTGTGCTGTAGGGAGGTGACCACCGGGCTGACGCAGGTCACCGGGCTGACGCAGGTCACCGGGCTGTGCTGTAGGGAGGTGACCACCGGGCTGACGCAGGTCACCGGGCTGACGCAGGTCACCGGGCTGTGCTGTAGGGAGGTGACCACCGGGCTGACGCAGGTCACTGCTCTGTGCTGTAGGGAGGTGAACACCAGGCTGACGCAGGTCACCGCTCTGTGCTGTAGGGAGGTGACCACCGGGCTTCTTAAGTCAGGAGACAGCGGCCCATCGTCATGCAAACGGTTCCGTCCCGTGGGTGTCTGTTTCTCCCGTAAGCCCAGTGGCTCCTTCCCTTCTCTCCTCCTCACAGAGGAGGTCCCGCTGTCAGACCCTGAAACAGGAGATGAAGAAGGGGTAAAGCAGTGATAATGCTGTTATGGAGCTTATTGAGGCCAGCCCATGGCCATGTCCTCCTGGCACGGCGACGCCCTTCGCCCCTTGCGGTTCGTGAGTGTCTGGGGGCACCTCCAGGGCGACAGTAGGAAATGGCTGCCCCTTGTTGGCCTTCCCCCGCTCCTGTTCTCTGCGGCGGAGGCGTGTGCCCTTTGATTCGCGCCCCGCTTCCTGTCTGGAACGCCAGTGTGTGCTTCCTGAGGAGCTGGAGAAATGCAGCTGCAGTTACTGCCGTTTTGTTGGGCTCCGGTCCCCCCGGCCGTCTGCACCCTGTCGAGCCGCCCACCCTTTGAACAGGTACTGCCATTTCAGTACCTGAGGAATTGTCTGCTGATTTGTCTCAGAGGAAGAAGAAGACTTTAATGGTTTGCCAATTCAGCATTAGGCCTTATTTTAGTTAAGTCATCTGTCAGGATTAGTTTTCTCGACAGGCTTGCTTTCAACTTTTGGATAAATAAGCTGTTTGCTACTATAGTATGTTTTTTCCATATTTGGCAGAATTGAGAAATGTCTGTGGTTTCCCATATGAAGTGTATTTTACCTTCTGTCAGAGGATGTTAACATGGACGGGGTAGCAGTGACAGGAAAGATGTGGGGAACTATTTTTCCATCGCTGATTGCCTTCATTACTGGATTGCTTAACTTCCAGAATTTCAGAAGATGCCACGCAACCTCTCTGTCAACTTTCTGGCAGTTCCACCTGCCACGTTCTCCCTTTATTTTTTCACCTATTTTTCATTTTTTCTCAGGAGTTCATACTGTTATATGGATCTTGTGCTGGGCTGTGATTTCAGAAAGGAATGCTATTCCTATTTCTATACATTTCACGGGAGCTAAAAATATCCAATTGACCGGAAAGTTTGTGGAGTTTGTGGACAGTTGCGGAGTGTTCCTGTCCCGGGTGAATCATGACCTTGGCGAAGGCTTCATCGTCATGCCAGGGGGCCCTGTCTGGATGCTGTGCTCATGTGTCTCATTAACTGTGACTAAAAGGAATCATGCTTGTGAACTGTGCCCTAATGGAGTCGATTCATTGTGATTCATTCTCTTTGTTTGAGCATTCAGAGCGGCTTGCGGGCGAATGGAGTTTGAAAGCTGGGCTAAGATTTGAGTTGTCTCTTGAGCTGGGCAAGAGCTGCACCTGAATGCCTCTTCACACCTCCAGCTCCTGCTCGTGCTGGGTAGCTTCTAGATGTGCGGATATCCTGTCTGTACTCATCAGTATCGGGAAGTGTAGTGCCTTGTCAAATTACTTGTGTTGTTATGGGTGGAAATGACTTTGTCCTACAGATACTGCTCTGATGTTTATACTGTGCCCTCTGCTCTCTTAATGTGTGTGAATACAACACAACATACAGCAAGGTCTGAAGTTCACAAGGTCACAAATGAGAGAAAACGATCGCATTTGACTTTTGTGTCCATTTTTTTTCTTATGTCTTATTCCAGATCCAAATATTAGTATCATTAATAATAAAAATGTAATTTTTGTGCTTTTGCAAGTTATCTCCAGTACCAAACTTTTCGAATGTTGACCTTACGGTTGAGTACCAACTGTTGTCCATGTTGTAACAAAAAGGGCTGTTCAGTGTGCCCAGGAGAACTATATGGAACTAGATCCTCCTCTTTTCAAAATCAGTTTTTGTGGCAGTTCAGTGAGCGTGTTTATCTGCCACCCTACACCATTTTGGAATCAGGTTTTCAGGAAAGGGTTTACACCTAATTTGGCCGGTGGAATTTACAGGGGCGATTGAACTCTTGAAGCCTTTGTTTTCCTGCTCCCTTGGTGACCTGCTCGTCTCAGTAATGCGGGACTTATGCCAGGGACAAAGTATGTGCATCTTGCCTAAATGTACTCAGGTCAGGACTAGCTCAGCCCGACAGTCTCGGTCGATGATTTTTATTATATGTTTGCTAAGTATACACTATTATCAGGAGTGGCTTTGCATAGCTGGCATTCTTTTTACACATTAACTGTTTCTGGCATTTTCTGAATCAATTCAGGTTAAGCACCTTGCTCCAGGCTATCCCTCAAGAATCACCTCCAGTCACAGCTGCTTAACCATTACTCTCCAGTGCTGGGGATATCGTCTGAAAGCTGATGAGAAATGTTGAGCGGAGAGTGATAATGTGCACCCAGATGTCTGCCACGTGTTGGGCGAAACATGCTAAGCTATCAGCTTGCGGGAGCGCACATGGAGTTTCATTGCTGTAAGAACTAGACATTAACGTTTTATTTTTATTTATCCGTAATAAATCTATATACCCCATTCAGTACCCCATTCAGATCAATTTTAGTTCCAGCTAAAAGGTGCAACATATCTGCCAAGACCACTGACAGGCCCCTGGGAGGAAAGAGTGGGACACTGGGGGGGGGGGAGAGGGAGAGAGAGGGAGAGAGAGAGCACGCAACTGATAAACAAACAAATAGTCTTTTACACTTTTAACTCCTGGACTGATTCATGACGCCGTCCAGGTGTGCTTAGCCAGTAGACGTCGTCCTCAGATTTCACTGCTTCCCACACACCGAGCCCAGCCGCCTAAACTCAGTAGAGGGTCAAGTGACTTAACGTCAGCACGTTCAGAGAGAAGGGGGAGGGATAAACAGTGTTGTGGTTTATCAGCGTGTTCAGAGAGAAGGGGGAGGGATAAACAGTGTTGTGGTTTATCAGCGTGTTCAGAGAGAAGGGGGAGGGATAAACAGTGTTGTGGTTTATCAGCGTGTTCAGAGAGAAGGGGGAAGGATAAACAGTGTTGTGGTTTATCAGCGTGTTCAGAGAGAAGGGGGAAGGATAAACAGTGTTGTGGTTTATCAGCGTGTTCAGAGAGAAGGGGGAAGGATAAACAGTGTTGTGGTTTATCAGCGCATTCAGAGAGAAGGGGGAGGGATAAACAGTGTTGTGGTTTATCAGCGCATTCAGAGAGAAGGGGGAGGGATAAACAGTGTTGTAGTTTGAGGGTGTTTGTTGCTGCAATTCCTCTCTGGACTTAGCAGTCCGAAATTACCTATTGTACCTTTATGCTATATTCCAGTCTATATTTCAGTTTTAGGGTTGGATTCTAGGGGGGGGACTGTGGGATCTAGAAGATACTGTAGGAGGTGCAAGGCTATTTCTTCTATGCAGTTACTATTCTGTACATAGATTTTAAATGTAACCCTTTTCAATTTATTATGGGGGTTCCCTGGATGCCTTTAAACCTGGATAGGGGTCCCTGGATCAGAGAATGTTGAAAACCCTGAAGTGCATCAGATTAATATGCAAGATTTCTCCCTCTCCCTTGTTCACTATTCTCCATGGAAATTCAAAGTGTCTGTTCTGACACAGCTTATTAGTTGTGATAAAGTTCTGAATGTTGCCCAAGACCAGAAAGACCTGTTTCTTCTCAAAATGAATAAAAATGACCTGCCATTGGTAGACTACTTATTTTTGATTGCAAAGTGGACTGTAAGCAAATTATTAACATGTGGGATTTGTGGAATGGTTTTTATTTATTTATTATAAAAATGCAAAAACAATGTAGCTTGCCAGTATTTGTCTCCTGGAAAGAGTATGTCTGGATCATGTTTAATGGGAGCAATGTACAGTTATTTAAATTGAAAAAGTGAAAAGTATGTGGGTCAGGTTTCTGTGTAGGAACTGTAGTGTGTGGAATGTGGAGATCGCAGTGTTCTGCTTGTTTAATATTTGATTGTGAACCTGATGCAAGCTACCTTGACGTTGACAGTTAAATCATTAACAGAATCCATATTACATAGAAGCATATTACACATTGCTTCTGCTCACTGTGGCACTGTCTCTTTGTCTGACTCTATTCACCAGCATGTGTTCAGTTTCATCTCCAGAGCTTTGTATATGATTATTTTCAGTACAGCTATTGGTGGGCTCGGAAAATTCTTTGCATTAAATGTTCCATAAGACATTAGAGAAGGGCAGTATGATTTCGCTTTTTACAGTCAAAATGACTGAATCTGTGTGTAACATTTTTTCCTACCTAAAATGTTTTACCAGTGAGTTCCCGTTGACCTGTAAGCATTTCATGATGTCCTGGGACTCACCTGTATAAGTGAAGGCACATGTTTTGTGTGGTGCAGGAGCACAGTTCTCCAAACAGCATTGTGTCCCAGCCTGGACCTGGAGCTGCAGAATGTCTTTCTCATAGTGCCATTTTGTCTTTGCAGCTGACCGATGGGGGCAAGGCAGCCCAGGCCAACGTTGCCGTGGGAGACCTGGTGCTGTCCATCGATGGAATAGCCACCGAGGGAATGAACCACCTTGAGGCCCAGAACAAAATCAAGGCCTGCAGCGGGAACCTTACTCTCTCCATGCAGAAGTAAGCTCCACAGATATTTCTCCTCTGAATAACCTCTAGCGCTAACCTGATGAAGCAGGTATTGGTGCTATGTAACTGCCCATCTTTTTCACAGTCATATAGTTGTTTACTCTACTTTTCATTTTCTGTTTTACATAGAAGGTCAGGATTGGACTGAACCTTGGGTGACAGAACAGCAGGGCATGGCTTCTCTCAGTACAACCTGAACAGTATGATTGATAGATATAAATATATATACTGTATATATACATGCAGGCTATACAGATATTCAGTGCCATGAAAAAGTATTTGCCCCCTTCATGATTTAAATAATTATTTCATTTATCAAATTAAAAAAGTTATCAAACACCCATATCACCCCTGTGAAAAAGTAATTTAAACTTAATAACTTGTATCAGCGCGTTTTGCAGCAGTAAATAAATTATTATAAATTATAATAAATTATAATAAATTATTTGTGCAGAGCAAAAAAAATGCCCTTTAGCTATATGCCTTTGTAACCGTAAACATGCTTTTATCTGTGTTCTTGCAGTAGACAAGGGGACACATATACTTCATATGAAAAGCAAGATACTGTTCCAGTCTGTTATCAGCCAACTCAGAAGGGGGCAATCGGTCCAAGTTCACTTGAACTCTCATTTATTTACAAAAAGAGTTGTAACAGAACAGTACCACTAACTACAGTATGCGGGGGATTTATGTGGGCTTAGGCAAATGCAAAAACCATCATTCACCCCAGCATGGCCTCCTATACCTCCCACCTCAGTGTAATTAATGGTGCAGTCCAGGGCAAAGCTGCAGCTGAGTTTTATAACCATCATACCATCTGTACATCCATGTTTACATATTCCCTGCGGTGCATGATGTCTGCATTTCGGAGACTGGACCAGTATAGTCTTGTTTCTGTGGCCCTGGAGTTCACACACATGTCTGTTTACTGACAATGCTAATCTTTTACACAGGGCGGCAAAAGTACAGACATATGCATACACATGGAACCCAGTATATAGCTGCCTTTACATTTAGGGTATGTAGATGTTCTCATAACCGAGAGAAAGTAGGAGAAATATTAAAAGTAAGTAAGATGTGACTTCCACCAGGCAATTGTTGCTCTTAGCATTTGGCGGCTTTATTTCACACTATTATTATTATTATTATTATTATTATTATTATTATTATTATTATTATATACTTTATTTAAACTTGATAGCATCATAGGTCAAGACATAAAAATGAAAAGAACACATTAAAATGATGGTTGAGTGGTGAACAAAAACAATTGATAAACATAACTGTATGATGGAGACTTAAAACTAGTGATTTAGAATTTCTAAGACGGATAGGAAGGTCATTATAAAGCGTAGGACCAATATTTCACACTGACTGTTATTACTGCTTAATTAAGTATCAATCCCTGTGCTTATTGATGCTTTGTAAGCGCTCAACCCTCAGATGCTGCTGGATATAACGCAGTTAAACAAACGGTGGTGTTGATGTTCCGCGGCTGATGACATTGGCACGGCTGAGTAGGATGTCTGGATCGGTGTTACAGCTATTACAGAGCTAAGCAGCAACACATGTGCTCCTAGAGGTCATCCATTCGATTTCTATAAACAGTACAGTGCAGAGGGAGAAATCCATACGTTACAAGAGGCAGATGTGTTCTGTTATTACAGGAGTTAATCTTCTCTAAAAATGACTGCGTACGGCATGTTCAGCAGGCTCTCTGTCCACCCCTCCTCACCGGTAAAGGAAAAAAGGTGAAAACGGGAATGTTGTGGCTCAGGTCCCCTGGATTCGTCGGCCCGGGAATGCCAGAACATTCCGGCACGGCTGAGATTTATTGTTGCCTTTCATCTTCCCGTGAGCTTTTAATCGTCATCCGTTATCGTCAGTGGGGGAGCGCGGGGAAGCGTCGCGTGCTGTGCTGTGCTCTGGAGCTCCTCAGACCGGGGCGCAGTTCTGTGTTCTGTCCGAGGCGGGTAAACCCACGCGATAAATGGCTGCCGCTTGGACCTGTGAATACTGAGGATGAAATTCACACAGTACACTGACTGAACTGGGGAATGCTGTATTCACAGGTGCTCAGTGCTGCGGTGTGAATTAAGAGCGTTATGACCACCCATGCCTATATGTTCTAGCCTGATTTCTTTCAGCAGTTGGGGTCTTCGATATTAGGTTTAAGCAATGTTCACTTTCTAAGAAACTCGGAAGCTGATAAACTGCAGGTTTGATAAAGGCTCCATGGATATTGTATTAGGGTTGGAGGAGCAAAACATTTTCTCATTGTTAGTTATGATAGTCATCCAGCTACCTAAGTGATATGGCTTTGATAATGAGTTACTGTAGTGCATTCAGATTCTTATGTTATAATTATTAAGATTCAGCAGCTAGACCTAGCAGTTAGAAATTCAACTAAATAATCTGATTCCTTTGTAGCAAAAACATTTTTTTCATGTGTTTTAATGACAAATGTATACCCTTAATATCATCATACCATGAAGAATGATAAATATTAAAAGACAGAATCTCCAAGCATGCTTTTGGCTTCCTTCTTTTCTTGGCTTTCTTGAGTTGTTATTATTATTTGATGAAACTATTTGGGGTGGACTGTTTAATCGACATCCCTGGTGGCAGTATCTAGCGAGGGTAATGTCCGCGGTTTGAACTGTAACTCACGTTGCTCACAGTCGCTACAGAAATGCCTTGCAGCAGTCTAGGCCAGGCTGTGCTTTGTAGTGCCGTCTGCAAACATCATTAGGTGGAATATGTTGGCTTGAATTTAGGCCGAATGGCGGCTGAAGAGGTCTGAAACACGAGCTTCTACTCAGGCTGTTTCTGTGGTGCAGGGCAGAGAAGGGGTTAGATCAACACAGCTAAGACCATTTGGAGTTTCTGGCGTCAGGGAAGCGGAGGACAATACGAGGACTATCATTTATTTGTACACGAGTCATGACCAGGGTTTACAAGAGCGACAGTACAGATGGAGGAGTGTACTTTACTCCCCACTTTTGGCCGACCACCCACTATAACTGCAGCTCTGTCCACCTGGATTCACTGCCGGCCTGGTGACTAATTCGGCCATGCATTTATTATACGCAACTTTATTCATTTTTAATGACTAAGAATGGTGTGGATTCCGTAGCTTTGAAGTTACACATCGTAAGAGGGAACAAGTCCGTTGTGATCGTACTCACTACGGTGTATTCAATGGCTCACTGTGTGGGACTTGCATGCAGGAACCTGCGTTCCTAAATGTATATGTATATATATATATATATATATATATATATATATCAAAGATTATGAAGTGGCTTGTATACAAAGAAGCTTCTAGAAACTATTGTCCCCCCCAGTGCTGCTCTGAATCTAGTTACTGCAGCACAGCTGCCTGAGGCTGGGTAGCAGGTCTGACTTTCTCCATAAAGCTATCCGTCTTCTGGCGCTTGGACGCTCTATAGAGGAAGCTCTTTATTGATGTTCACGGTACATTGGGTGACTTGCGAGACTGCAAGGTGGAGGGTGGGGGGGATGGCGTAAATCACAAATGCTGCCCTTTTGTGCTATTCAGATTTGAATACCTGTTCTAGCAAGCTTTGGAAATGATCCCTGAGCCTTGTGTCAACATAAGGGATATGAGGCGGGGAACTGGTTTGGGCTGGTGGCTGGTGAGGAGAGCAAGTCGAAGACAGATTTAAAGAAGCAACATTCTGCTCAACACTGCCCCCTAGCATTGGGGGGTGGGAAAGATCAATTTACCCTGTGTACTCGACTTGCTGTTCATGACTGTAGACAACTGATACGTTATGTAAATTGTACCATATCCAACCTGTTCTGTTGTTCTTCTAATTACCACCTCTGGCATTCACTTTTAGTACGGTGCTTTGGATAGAAGCCTCTGCTAAATAAATGTTGTGTAATGAAAGCCCATATTTGTATCAGGTGTATATGTTGAATAGCAGGGATTAAGCAGTTGTCTTTTCCATCGGCAGTGATATTTACAGATATTCATAGTGCACTCAATAGTTTCTTTCCTTTGTGTGGCCTTGGGTGAACATGACGTGCGCTTTGGCCCGGGGCGAGGCAAGCTCTGTGCATGTGGCCTCTAATTTTATCTCGCCGATGGAAGATTAAATGGGGCTTTCTGTGGTCTAATGGAGAAAAATAACAGCCTCAAATAATTAATTGAATGACAATATGTCACATGAAGGAAAGGAATATGTCCAACAGGAAACGCAAACTACTGTTTCTAGACACAACTTCCACAGTGTATCGTGTGTTCTGGTGCAACTGATTCAATTGGATTTCCAGATGCATGATTTTTGAAGTATAACATAGCATTAAGTATTCACTCTTTCATGTAAATATGCATTGTTTGATGGAAAGCAGGAAAAACAAAAGGGTCTGTACTGACTCTATGTTTGAGCTGCCTAGATGACAAGCGAGGATTACCGTTACATTTTGGTGTTACGCTTTGATGTTGTCTCCTGTGTGGTGCCTTGGTCACAAAGGCCTAATGTTGAAAACTTCTTCAGTTTGATGGACAATGTGTTTATAGCTACACTAAACCTGTCTGACATTTATGAGTTAAAGCGGCGATTCATGTTTTTGTAAATTAGAGGAACATCAACTTGACTTCCTCCTGGACCAGTTGTGAGCGAAAGAGCAGTTATTTTGGCAGGTTGAGGTCACAAATTCAAAAATGAATACTTTGTCGTATATATTGTGGGTTTTTTTACGTAAGCTTCTCTCCTAAAAGGAAAACTACAGTAAGTTAAGTCATAAAGTGGTGGCAGACTCGGAGTCATTCCAAGTTGAGTGTGTCTACCAGTAATGGAGTCATGTGACCACAGTTCTTCCTCTGTGGTGACCTCAGCCTCCGGAGTGCTGCACTAATCAGGCTGGATAGGGAGGAGAGCACACAGGGAGGCCAGGAACCTGCTCCCCCTGCCCTTTCACAAGCAGTTTCACGTGCTGTCAACACCATTATGATTGCATTATGATTTATGAGAGTGCAGTTTGGCTGGTGCTGCTGTTACCTTTTTAGACCGGTTACATTATTCCCAGCACATCCCAGTATTCAAATCATAAAGACTGGGCGAAACAGTAATGGGAATAGGAATGAACCTGGTTTGTTTTGTTTTGGAATGTGTACATTTGGAACCAGAGGGGACATATTTTCCCTTATTAGGGACTTTTATGGAAATGTAACTGCTTTAGGTTCTCTGCAATGATGATGAGCCTCCAGACTCCCACTGTAACTGGCCAACTGCACCTCCTGGGCTTGCCCTGTGTGTTGTCTGTGGTCAGACATTTTAAACTGTGTGGAATGAATACTTGTTTTCCCTTCTTAAGTTTGACATGTAAGTCTGGTTTCTGTCTTTCTTGTTTTATGATTGATAGAGGTTAGCTGAACTTCTTTAGCAGGAATGACAGAACTTACTACTGAACAAGACCTTGGGGTAGCCTGGTCAAATATGTTTCTATATATGTATGGGTACCCATCTAATTTTGGGAAACTTTCCTATAGGCTTATTATACTACAATATATCATATATCACTACAATAATATAGTACTATTTCATGGAAAGGAGCAACTGGAATCCTAGCAACAGTACCAAACAAGAAAACAGCCTGTCACAGAACACCAATTCACACTTAGATAAACTATATCTCCTCCTTACACATGCATACACATATGTCTGGGGTTTTACAGGTCATTACATAGTTATTACCAAGAATGCAAATGCAAAATTTGAAATTAATGAGAGTAAAACAAAGCAAGATAAAATATCAAAATCTTTTCACACAGACAGAGAGAATGGAGCAGCTTGAGTATTGTTATACCTGACCTTTGAAGCACCATCGCCTTCAGCCTTGCAAAAAATATTTTCTTCACTTGTGAAATATAAAGTATAAAGAGAAAGGAAATGGTTAATAGTTGGGTCTCACTCTGTTGTTTTTGGCCAACTTTTCTTCTCAGTTGCACAATTCGGCTCTACAAAAACATGCCATTATAGAGTAAACACTATTAGGGAACAATTATACATATTGCTCTGTTGCATAAAAATCCTATAGCTGTCTGCCAAAAGTATCTTAAAGTGCTGAATGTACCTTATCCATGATCTTATCCATATTGGGAGGTATTCATTTTTATATTTAAAAAATATGACAGGTAATTAATGCAGAACATACATATATATATATATATATATATATATATATATATATATACATATATATATATATATATATATATATATATATATATATATATATATATATATTATGAGAAACACACTAGGATCTCCCAAATGATTTAAATGGTGGTCATTTTAGGATAAGTTAATGTCAAACTAGCTTACTGGTCAGGTGAGTGGTTATGTGTCAGTTAAAGAACACCTTACCACTTATGACTTTCATATTTGCGGTCAATCTCACTTTAGAGCTTGAGGTAACAGCAAGTGAAAGTTTGGCACCTGTATGGGAAAGTGCCACCAGAATAATCCACAAAGAAATCTGAGATAAAAATAAAAATGGCACATAGAACACATGCAAAGTTGGTGCAGGACTTCTGAAAACAGAGTATTATGTTTATTGCATGTTTACTATTTAATCCAACCAAAATAGAAAAATGTAAAAATCATACAGTATTAAGAGGAAAAAAGTTAACTGGTTTCAAACGCTGAGTGGGGTCAAATTGACCCCAAATATAATAGGAGGGTTAAAGAACTTGTCTCAAGGGGGGCTCTGTTGAAGTGGAAACACATGCTGGAACCTGTTCCGTTAAATGGAGTTAGTCTTTAGTTAGCACATCAGTCATGCCAGGGCCTCCATGGAAATCTTGATTCAAATCTCCCTCTTATTGGTCCACTCAGCCGGGGATTCTCAGTAATTCCTCTCCTGCTATAACTACGGGGGGTTCTCAGTAACTCCTCTCCTGCTGTAACTACGGGGGGTTCTCAGTAACTCCTCTCCTGCTGTAACTATGGGGGGTTCTCAGTAACTCCTCTCCTGCTGTAACTACGGGGGGTTCTCAGTAACTCCTCTCCTGCTATAACTATAGGGGGTTCTCAGTAACTCCTCTCCTGCTGTAACTACGGGGGATTGTCAGTAACTCCTCTCCTGCTGTAACTACGGGGGATTGTCAGTAACTCCTCTCCTGCTGTAACTATGGGGGGTTCTCAGTAACTCCTCTCCTGCTGTAACTACGGGGGATTCTCAGTAACTCCTCTCCTGCTGTAACTACAGGGGATTCTCAGTAACTCCTCTCCTGCTGTAACTACGGGGGATTCTCAGTAACTCCTCTCCTGCTGTAACTACGGGGGATTGTCAGTAACTCCTCTCCTGCATGTTTGGGAATGTTGGGAATGGTCTTATCGGGAGCGACCTGCTTGCGGTTACCTTCTCTGCCTCAGAACAGAGGAATAGGTCTAAAGTTTAATGTGAGGGTGTGCGTGATGGAAAGAGAAGAATATGATAAATATCTCCATTCTGGTTTGTGTTTGTTTATTAATGCGCCGTGCTTCGTGCTGCGCTGCCTCTCAGTGCTCCCGCTCACAATGGCCCAGCCACTGACATCGTATACGTGAAAAAGCAAGACACTTGCATTCCCTCTCTAAACAGAGACTTTGTTGACTGAAACGGGCTCCATAGATGTGTTGCAGATGTGAGGAACGTTGTATAAGGGCTTACTGGACAAGGATGGGGAGCAGAATGTCAAACAAGGGCTCTTTCCCAAGCATTAAAGATTTGTACAGGTTTTTATGGACAGCGGGGTCCAAAAGTCTGAGACCAATGTTTGTGTTTTCTTTTTCATATAATCCTGGAAATAAACAGAAAGTTTTAGGATTTTGAAAAAAACATCCTGGATTTTCTATGCGCACATTGAAAATTTGGGATGTTTTCTTCATGCAATCCTGGAAATACACAGAAGGTTTTAGGATTTTGAAAAAATGGAAAACAAACAAATGAAAGTCACTTCAAAGCTTTGCAATAACTACTTGAAGACCAAACAAGAGCAAGGAGTGCTGCACAACCCACAACCACCTGACCTCAACCCCATTGAGCATTTGGGGACACTTGAAGACTCACAAAAGCCAAGCATTCAGTAACATCACTCTTTGGAGCATTGTCAAATAATGCTGGGATAACATGGATCATCAGGTGAAATGAATGTAATTCTTTTAAAAGATTCAACTTTTCACTCAAATTGTTATGCTGATAATATAATTAGTCATTAAAATGCTTGTATTTAATGAGAAAAGAATGCAAAATCTAAGCATTTTCACTAGTGGTCTCAGACTTTTGGACCCTACTGTATTTGAACAGACTGCTGAAGTTTAACAAGGAGTTATTTCCAGTCCTGGGATGCTTGCCCTCTTCTCAGCACTGTGTTAGTTTTCCGAGTCTGCCCGAAGCACTCAACCCTCCCCTGAAGAACAAACCCTCCAGGTGCGGCACGACCTGCTCCCTGCTCTGTCCTATCTCGGTTGTTTTTTGCTGTACATCCTGATTTTTCCCATTTTAAGAACACTACTCCCTGATACCCGTCTATTGTTTGATCCCCCCTCATTAAAAGAGCCCATTGCACCTCTCATTTGGTGAACCCCAGTTCCCATCTTGTGCTTGTTCCCATCATCAGCTGACAGTCAGGATAGGATGTACTTTATTGAACCCAGTGGGGTAATTTGTCGTCTGCATTTGACCCATCCAAGTTACTTAGGAGCAGCGGGGACGAACTTGAGTTCTGAGGACAGTGTCTTGGTAAAGGGCAACGGCATGGGCACACATGGAGCATGTATGTCTTTGAGTGTGGGAGGAAACCTAGGTACCTGGAGTAAACCCACTTGAACACAGGGAGAACATGCTAACTCCACACTGAGAGGATCTGGCCACAACCACAGCCTCCACACTGAGAGGATCTGGCCACAGCCACAGCCTCCACACTGAGAGGATCTGGCCACAGCCACAGCCTCCACACTGAGAGGATCTGTCTACAACCACAGCCTCCACAATGCTAACCTCATTGTAGAAAGAAACTTACCTTCATAATTTCAGCATACCATGTTACTCTGTGGCTAATTACATTAATAAACACCCTACATCCCAAAGGCCCTTGAAGATAAATGTATTGGAAGGTTTGTTTGTGTGGAAGGTGGCTGAATCTGCCCTGTTGATTCCGCTGACCAGTGGGATCCAGTTTCCTGCACGCTCGTTTATTTTGAGTGGTCCACTGAGATAAGGGAGGTGGCTGTAACGTACACCCACCCCAAAGTACCGCACTCATGAGGCCAGGACACGTGAGACTCTGAAGAGCTGTGCGTGAACCGCACTCTTATTAATAGGCTGTGGGGTTGTCCATTTGGTTCTCTTTCTGGGGTTTTAAAATTTGTATTTGTGCAGTGAAGGATATATTCCATGTTTTTAGATGTTTCTTCCTTTTCACTGACTGGTATAGGGGTATTAGGGGGTTTGTAGTCTAAAGCAAGAAAGTATACTAGTAGGCCAAAAACAATGCAGTAAAACTGCAGTTAGATCAAAAATTCCCAAAACAGTGACCTATCCTTTTAAAAGCTACAGTATTTCTGATTCCAGCCTGGGCCTAGGGAAATTAAAAGAAGGGGGGAAATATTCCCTCAAAATGAGGGAGTAGCTCCAATGAGTGTATAATTGTTTTATAATGAGTGATGAGTTTGGCCACTACTTCATAATAAAAAAAGATCAGATTTGGGGGAATGGAACTATACAGTTTGTTTCGCTGTTTGTTTCTGCTTGGCTCCGAGCTGGGGCCCCCACATCCCACTGCGACCACAGGAGGCCCCGTGCTGCACTGCATACGTTCATCCCCGCTTCCTTCCCCTTTGCTTTTATCTGGATTTATCGCCATTACCATTTCATTCTGATTCCAGTGGCTTTCAAAAACCACAGTGCTTTTGCATGTACGATAATGGACAGCATGCATAAATCATGTAGGAAGATTAATCTCTTGTGGGTAGATGTGGGGGTGTGTTGAGCAAAAACAATGTTTGAAGAATCAAGATTAAGATTAGCTGGGATCTCAAAATTCAAGAAGAACATATGCAGATACCAAATATTCTGATTACTGCAAGATAATCCCCAGTTACGTAAAGTGTGTGGAGATTTCACTCCCATTTATTAAGGGTCCGTCTCATGATCCCCACTCCCTACAACCTTTAGCCCAAAGCTGGTGACCTACATATCCTCCACTTACTGGGATACTTTCTTACATTTCAAACAAACAGCAGTTAGTCAGCAGTTAGAAAACATGGAGCCATTAGAGACAACTGCACTGTTTGAAGTATGAATGGTAATTATGTGCTTTAGTGGTTAATAACCATACACCAGAAGCAGGCTTTCATGTAGATGTACGTGTTATCAGATTGCTCTGACATGGTTGTTCCCAACACTGTTCCTGGAAATATCCTGTTCTCTAGGTTTTCACTACAGCCCTAAGAAAGCAACCAGCTAGAGATCTCCTTCAGCTGCTAATTACTCGAATACTTTCATTACATTACATTACATTATGTGGCATTTAGCAGACACTCTTATCCAGAGCGACGTACAACAAAGTGCAAATCAATCACAAGAACAAGTGCAAAAGTAGACCTGAGAGGACAGTACAGTTCCGAGTCCTAGTGTAAACATACAGAAATTCAGAACCCTTGAAGAGTACAATCAACATTCAAACTAGCATACCACTGTTGGCAGCTAGAATACAACAACAGCCAATAAAAACAACAATACCTATACAAGTAACGATATCTATACATAAGTGCCATAACTTTCAACCCTAATTAGCGTGCCAAATTAGGGATGAAATGAAAACCTACAGGACGGTATATCTCCAGGAACTAACACGGTAGCTCAAGTGAACAGAGTGGGGACCAGCAGAATTCAATGGATCTGCTGACTGCGGTGCGTGCAGAGAGCAGATTGAGTTGTAAATTCCTTAAGTGGCTCTAACCAAGGTAATTGCACTGCGTCAACAATTTTCAGCTGCTCAGGTTCACGCCAGTTCCCCCCTGTAGCAAACTAGAGAATCACTTCCTCAACAACAACAACAACAACCTCAACCCCAAAGCCTCAAACTACAACAAACAATCACTTTTATTGTGAAGTGAGCGGGCACGACAGTGGTTATTCCTTGAGCGTGTTGGGTTCCTGGCTTCATCGCTGTGGGATAAACATCCTCCCTGGCCCTGTTGGCTTTGCGTAATCTAGACCAGAGACTGCAGCTCTCTCTGTTAGAAGCAGTATGGGGGAGGATGGTCTCCTGACCACAGTGGGAATTCGATTTGTGCCTTCAGTCTTGTTTCTCAGTCTTAAGTTTAATCCAAAACCGGATTTATGGCTCTGTCATAAAGGGTTTTTATCTGAAATAGCACAGTGAATTCCATGTACATTCTGTGAAATCTATTTTCTTTTTTCTGCAGTTCACAGTTCACTGTGCTGTTCATCTCAGTCTCGTGCTGGATGAATTCTCTTGGTTGGCATGGCAGAAGGGGTATTCGCCCCAAGTACAGAAAATGCATTATTAATCTGTTTCTTGGTCCAAAAGTTTTTGGATCTCTGGTTAGTGAGGCTGCTTTGGATCTTGCGTGCCTCCCTGGTTTGGCCTAGCTCCGGTTCTCTTCCCGTCTGAACAGCAGAATAGTGCATGCAGTGATTAAATGTACAGTAGGTAATTCCGGACTTCTAATGGTCAAGAGAGGAATTGCAGCAACAAACACCCTCAAACCACAACACTGGTTTGGAATTTATTAAAGCATGTCTGCTCCCATTTTTTAAATCTGAAGTCCTGTAAAAGCACTGTGGGACTGTTTTACTCTGGTACGGGCAGCGGCTCACATTGGGGCACATTTCTGACTGGCTTAGGTCTGAAGGGCAGAAGTGGAGGCGTGCATCAATGGGGTGTGGATCAATGGGGTGTGGTCGTGGATCAATGGGGTGTGGTCGTGGATCAATGGGGTGTGGATCAATGGGGTGTGGTCGTGGGTCAATGGGGTGTGTGGATCAATGGGGTGTGGATCAATGGGGTGTGGTCGTGGATCAATGGGGTGTGGGGTGTGGATCAATGGGGTGTGGATCGTGGATCAATGGGGCGTGGATCGTGGATCAATGGGGTGTGGTCGTGGATCAATGGGGTGTGGGGTGTGGATCAATGGGGTGTGGTCGTGGGTCAATGGGGTGTGGTCGTGGATCAATGGGGTGTGGATCATTGGGGTGTGGGGTGTGGATCAATGGGGCGTGGTCGTGGGTCAATGGGGTGTGGGGTGTGGATCAATGGGGCGTGGTCGTGGGTCAATGGGGTGTGGGGTGTGGAGGGGGGGGCTCAAATATCACACTGAGACCAGGAGGGGGTGAAGGAAAGGACGAAATGACTGAAACCAGGCGCTGACGAGCATGCCACGACGCCTCGCTGGAAGCCATGGAGTTAACGGGGGGCCAGCGGGATGCCTTTACGAGGTGCTTTAGTGCGCTCAATCTCTGGCACATTATTTCTCCGTCAGAACTGAGCGGTTCTTGTGGCTTTCATTGTGGAAAAATGCTCAAATGCAATGATTGTTTCCAAACCATTTAGATTTTTTTATTCCCTTTGATTATTCCTTCCTCGATTCTCCCTTTGTATGGTTCTATTTTGGAGTTTTACAAAAAAACATAATTTCTCCATGTCTGCCCTACTATAAATTTAAACCAGGAATATGAAGACTTTTTGATGAATTATGCCATCACACACTTGTGTTAGAAAAAGCTTTTGCGCTGCTGAATAGTAAATGACATGGCTCCCTTCGCTGTACCACGCTATTTGTCAGTGCAATTTAAACCCGAGTGTAGGCAATTAGCCTTCTATCCGGAGGGTTCCGTGTGACCCCCGCCGTGGCCTTCACCTTGTGATTAAAGGCATAGGGAATGCTGGGAAGGGTATGCGACCACAGGAGGATGTTCTGCCCTGTCTGTGGGCTTTTTATGAATGGCCATTATTGCGAGCATGCTATTACTTATTGTGTCTGTGGGAAACCGGGAGACAGAATGCCCCCCCCCTGGGTCAGTAGCCACCTCCATACCAAGATAATTGGTTGAACACATTAGGGGTTAGGAAATACAGAGGTGGATAAACATTTGCAATTTTGGGCAGGAAATGGCCAAAATTTAAGCCAAAGGTAGTGCTTGTAAATGTATGTTTTACTGCTGTCTCACTAACTACACAATGGATATACTGAGGTCATGTCGTGCTGTAGGCTTTTCTGTTTGTTTCCTGAGATTATGCACGGGTGCAGTACAGCTGGCAGTTGGATACAGTGTGCATATTGTTGAAGGACTGGGACACTTAATGTTCAGCTCTGGCCACAAGCTGCCAGTCAAAGAGATGTGGTGGTTGACTCATGGTTTGCGTGCACAGCGAAGCCGGTCTGGCTTGTGATCTGAAGAGCTAAGATGACTCCAGAACCCGCTGATCGTGGAGGCATTTGACAGGGCAGCTGTCGCCCGCGGCGGTAAACCTGCCACCCACTGAAACTTCAAATTAGTGGCCGCTTTTTTGGAGGTTGGTGGCAAGCGGGACATGGGTGGGGTCGTCACTTGGAGGGAGGCGCGGGTTGGGCGGACCTCCATGGCACGTTTCTCAGAGGAGGGAGGCGCGGGTTGGGCGGACCTCCATGGCACGTTTCTCAGAGGAGGGAGGCGCGGGTTGGGCGGACCTCCACAGAGCCCTGCGCACTTCCCAGCCTGACAAGGCCGTCCCCTCCCCCTCCCCCGGACCCCGCCCGCAGAAGAATGGGCGTCCCCTGGTCCCCCCTGGTCCCCTGGTCCCCCCTGGCCCCACGGTCTCGTCCCCTGGTCCCCCCTGGCCCCACGGTCTCGTCCCCTGGTCCCCCCTGGCCCCACGGTCTCGTCCCCTGGACTTCCGGGGCTATTGTTGACAGTGAGCTCACCGCGGTCGGCCGGTTAGCGTCTGCTAACAGGCTATTTTAAGCGCTCCTCTCTGCGGGAGGGGTGGGCGTGGTGGCTCGGGGAGGGAGGAGGGAGGGAGGGAGGGAGAGTGGGAGGAGGGAGGAGAGAGGGAGGAGTGAGGGAGGGAGGAGAGAGGGAGAGAGGAGGGAGTGAGGGAGGAGGGAGGGAGCAGTTCTGTGTGATGCTTTCTCAGAAAAGAGCAACTATGCCGTCCCTGGCTAGATATAATCTCCTGGACAACATGCCAGGGTCTTTACTGTCATACTTTCCTTGGAACAATGCAGAACATAATGCTGAAAACAATACACTGTAATGCATTTAATCATGCAGTGGCCTCCAGAATTATTGGCACCCTTAATAAAAATTGAGAAAAAAGGCTGCATATATAAACAACATGGATAATGAGCTATATTTTGTGTTCAGACACACGGGAAAACTATACACTTTTATTTCCAGGAAACATTCTCAGAAAATCTGGTTGCCTGAGAAGCTGAGTCTTGGTTGTCGGTAGATTGTCGAGCAGGACAATGACTGTAAACATACATCAAAATCCACACAGAAATGGTTAAGTAAAAACAGCAACCATGTTCTGCAATGGCTATCTTAGTCCCCAGACTTAAATCACATGGAAAACCTGTGGTCTGAAGTGAAGAGGGAGGTATCTCAAGGATATCAATGATTCTGAAAAGTTCTGCATGGAAGAATGGTCAAAAATCGATCCAAATGTGTTCTCTAACCTTATCACAAAGTATAGGAAAGGATTCATGGCTGTCATGTTTTCCAGGGGTGTTTGCACAAAGTATTAAACCGGGGGTGACAATAATTGTGGAACCTTTTTTTTGGGGAAATACATTTCTTTTCTGAAAAACGTGGTTGATTCCATTGAATTGCTAAAAAATGCACCACTTTATGTTGGAAAATACAACTTATGTCAATAACTATTGTTTTTTACTTTTTGTGCTTTTTTTAAGGTGCCAATAATTCTGGAGCCCACTGTATATGCACTGACATACAGTATGAAATAAAACTGAATTGAACAAAACCACTCAATTATGTATGTTTTTACAAGTAGACAAATATACTTTGGTCATGTCTTATAAACTATATTACTTGGCTTTCAGCAGTTTGCTGAAAGACTACGGAAACATTGAGTTGGGTTGTGTTCTAATGACGGATGTTTCAATGAAAGTCTGTACGGTCTCAAATGTGCAGTAGCCAAAATTGGCTTCACCAGCTCTCATGTGCCGCTGTACCCCTGTGGGCCAGTAACTGGAAATGAGCTTTGCTATAAATTCAGCCTTGGCCACCGCATGCTAATGGTTCCAGACGTCCTTGGCCAGGGAGCTTTCACGAGACATTTCGGTCCTTGGGAAAAGCCCGCCTTCAGCCATCCACATTGGCAAGTCGTTGCCTTTCATAATGTGTGCCCAAAGACGACACACCTCCTTGATCTGCCGTGACTCTGTTCATCACTGTTTCTCTCAGCCTCTCAAGCTGTCAGCGATCCGGCTGCTGGACAGGAAGTGACATGGCTTCTTTGTTCTAGTTCTTGCGCTCAGCCCCCTGGGAAATGTAGTTTGGATCCAGCTCCTGTAATTGTGCTGTGATCGGTACTGCACTGACAGTGTTGCGTGTGTGTTTACACGACTTCAAGGGACACCACCGCTCATAACATTTAAAAGGGAACTGTATGAATTATGCTTTTGTGTGGTTACGTGTATGCTGTAGCAGTAATTGGATGAAATGTATGCTGTAATTCAAAAAGAAAACATGCTTCGAAGGCAAAATTAATATCTAAGGGTTCTAAAGAAATATCTGGTCAACATGGTTCCTGCGGATTTGGAAAAGTTTGTTGTTTGCAAACGCAGTTTGCAATGGCGTGGTTGTTTAGTGCTTTGTAAACATTTTTCTTTGTGGCTCAGATTAAATAGTTTAGTTTCAAGCTTTCTTTTCTCATCCATCATAACAGCTGGGTTTGTACTCATAACAAGACAAATAGATAAAATACTATAACAAAACCAACCGGTTCCAGGCTGTCTGTTATATAAGCCTGTTTTCAGCATATTAGAATGTCTGCTTCAAATGTCTTCCATTTATGTGATACCTTTTTTATAGGAGAAAAGGAATGTTCAACGTCTTATGTAAGAGAACAGGTAAGGTTCCACAGAGTCCAGTGAGAGTGCTAATATACTCAGGCTGTCATTTACTGCCATATACAGTGTGCTACACTTGAGGTTTACAGGCGTATCGTCCGAGAGGCAGAGTCACCTGCGAGAGGAGACTACAGAACCAGCTGTTTGTGCTGGTGGCAGCGGCTTATCGCCATGTGTTTAATAACATTCATCCCTTCAGAATCAATCCAACACTATCCAAACCCTCTCCCGGCTATCCAAACCCTCTCCCGGCTATCCAAACCCAGCTAATGTGTTCTCCTCTATTCTGAGCTCTCCTCTCGTCTGGAAAAGAGCTTAAGAAACCATTAGCTTCTGTTTGTTGCTATCAAAGACGGCTGGCAGCAGCATCCGGCAGGCGAAAGAGGGAGGATTCATGAGGCTCTTTCTCATTTCATCTTTGTCCTGTGGCTGTGTCCTGTTGCTTCTAGTCCATTTTCCTTGTACATTTTTTCAGAGATTTTATTTTCTGAGGTTCTCTTCCAAGTTTTTCTTCCTATTGTTGCTGAAGAGGAGTTTGCCCAAGTCCATTTCCTGACAGAAGTGAAGCCTACCTCCAACTGGCAGCTTAGAAGGAACAAGGGGATTTATTGATTTGTGTAATTTTTTTTCATGCAAACTTTGATAAACATTTCAAAGCCAGTGATTACGGATTGTTTCAAACAACATAGATCGATGTAGTTTTCCCATGTCTCTCCCTCTCTGCTTTTGTTGGTCGTGGAATCGGTCTGAAAATAGCCATTTTATTCATTCAACAGCTATTTTTCAGATGGTCGCGTTGAGTGTGGAAGGATGTACGGAAGTTCAGAGAGGAATTCTAGTTGCGTGGGTAGGGAGGGCTGAGAAGGATGTCCAAACTGCAGAGTGACCAATGAGCCAGAGAATTGTGCATATTTGTGTTTTTCTGATTAACACCACAGCAAACACAAATATTCCTCGATATGTTGTTTATTAGCTGTTGCCCTGTGTTTTTATTTTCTTCTTTATTTTTCAAGAACAGACTGCTCTACTTTTGTATTTTTAGCCTTATTTGGTGAAAACGGAGGGTATCAGATACAGAGGGATTATGCATAAGAAAGGGCCACACCCCGGAATCAAACTGTCACGTGTGAGAGGGCTAATATACTCATATACTCGTATACCCATGTGAGCTGGTGCCCTGTTTGAACCTGTATGGACCTGTATGGACCTGTTTGAACCTGTATGGACCTGTATTGACCTGTATGGACCTGTATGAACCTGTATGAACCTGTTTGAACCTGTTTGGACAGTTCAGTTAGTCTCAGCAGCCATATGCTTTCTCTCATGTTTTTAAGTGTGACCGTTTATCTAAAACTAAAACCCATCTTTGTAACCTTCGTGCCCCTCTGTCATGCAGGAGTACACACATGAATCTCCTCCTAAAACCCCACAATTCATTGTTGTCCTTGTGTAGGATTGGGATAATATTTTAAATGCAATATGTTTTTGTCAACCAAGACACTTAGATTGAAAAAATATAATTATTCAACTTTTCTTTTTGCTCAGAAGGCTATCACTTCTCAGAGAAAATGCTGAAGTACTAGTTGATGGCATGGTCTCGTCCCCGTGTTTGTGCCTTGGTTATTTTTCCAATAATTATCTTTTCATTCCTTGCGGGAAGCTTCAAATATTCATTGAATATTTATGAAACAGCTTTCTGTAAGTGCTTGTGCTAAGTGAGCATTCAGCCTGCGGGGCTGGGGGGCTTATTAGTGCCTACAGAACTGCCCTACAGAACTGCCCTACAGCTACAGAACTGCCCTACAGAACTTCCCTACAGAACTGCCCTACAGAACTGCCCTACAGAACCTCCCCTCGCTTGGGCTGAGTGGGGCCTGGGTTTTGCAGCTTTAGCACAGTGACTTATAGCGTATGCCAGACTGTTGCTGTTGGCTCAGTCCCTTATACTGCAGTGCCCACACAGACGTGGGCGCTCTCACTGCTTGCTACGGCAGCACCTAATCACCGTCTTTCCCCCAACCCTCCTCTCTTCAGTTCTTCACCCCGTAGAGCTTGGCAAGCTGCCCCCCCTCATGTAACACTGCCGCGGATTGTTCTGGAAGGTCCAAGGTCAGCCGCACCTTCTCTGCGTCTGTTAGCGCCAGAGCTTGGAATCTGTCAGCACGTTGCCGGGCACGCTTTGGTTCAACACTTCCATAGCGACGAGGCTAATAACCAGGTCACACAAAAGGCCAAGCCTTTATCAGGCCAGGGTATAGGTCGAAGGTTTGCGTGCCCTTGGTTCCCTGCAAATCTGGCTAACAACCTCAAGAAAAACAAAAAGGAGTGGTGGCTTTGAATTAATTCTGCTCACCTGAAAAATAACTGTTTAGCTTCAGTTAAATTGAATTTGATGCAGGTTAAACTTGGTGCTCCCTGTGGGGGTTTTTCCCTTGGTGTTGAGTGCCAGGCTATTTAAAAGTAATTGTTGGCTGAAGCTTTGCCAAAAGTGGTGAATTACTATACAGCACCATGTCCTTATATGATTCAATGTCCATGTCTTTATGCTACAACAGCACATGGGCTGAGAATGAGAGTATTCATCCTCAACCCCCTCAACCCCCGCCTCCGTGCCGTGGGATCAGAAATATAAGGAGTGCATTTCAATTAAATGTGTCGGTTATTATTCTCCAAAATAAATTTATGTGTGATCACCAAAGCATGAAACAGGGAACCTCTGTAATACTTCAACATAGTAAATTGTGTGTGCAATGCAGATTTATGATATTTGCCGTGCTGGATTAGAAAGGCCATTTGGCAGCTCTCCTGGGACAGATCCGCGCATGCTGATAGACGGTTTGCCTGGTGGTCTCACAATGCTTTACTGTTATTCTTCTTCTGTTATTCTCAGGCTGCTGTGATTCGAGCTGTTGGTCTGCTGAGTTCAGGCCTCCATGCTCTGGTGTGGTCTGTATACTGTACACGACCAAATAGCTCTTGTTCAATCGTAGATGGCTTCTTGCTGCTGGGATGTGGTGTTTTGTGTGACAAAACCTAGCCTAAGCATCACCTGGTGCGAAAGAATTTCACCTCGGTGTCTTGTAGTGAATCGTCAACCTTCACCCAAGCAACTTCCATGTCAAGAGGGCAACTTTCTCTGGCAAAATAGTGAATGATTTTGAAGAACATACTGGTTTGGAACTTCTTCACTCTGCCAGGCGTGATTAGGCAAAATGGAGAATGACTACAACATTTGGCATTCTACGAAAGGGGAGAGAGAGCAAGAAAGAGAGAGAGACAGACCTGGTTTTTGTTTGTTCAGTTCTCTCTCCATACTGACATACAGGATTTGGTGGTGCTGGGTTCCTGATGCCTATGGCTGATCCTCCTCAGCATTTCCCCGCTCTAATGGTTGTTCCCCAGGTTCCACTGGAGTACCCATATTTAGCCCTGTCACTCATCACCACCCCACTCCGCCTCTCACCTCTCACCCGGGGACAGGCGTGGCGCTGGGTGCCAGGGAATTTAGAGGGGAGCATAGCCACTTCTCGCGGAAAAACACACAGAAAACATGCGTGTGATTTTCATAGCGTTTCAGTTTACAGACATCCTAACCTCTAATTAATATTCCATTTCTCTCATTGTGCAATGCACATTTTTTAGCGTCTCACGAATATGCCTCTCTCCGTGTCCCAGCCGGGAATAAGGCTGCTTGTTCTCCTGCTGAGAGAAGGCTGCTCTCTTCCCCCTCTCTGGCCTTGTCCTCCCTGAGCTGACCCCAGGGTGACGCACACAGTCGATAAAACCTGCAGCCTGCTTTAGCTCCCTGCACTATTTTAAGTACGTAAAGATAACTATGCACTTTGGTCTTAAAAATAGCGAAGAATGGGCTTGTTATTTGTGACTCAGTCCTTCCCCTTGCAGAGCGATGCCGTGGGGGGGGGAGTCTCTTTGAGCAACATGTGGGAACAATCACACATGGCCCTGGGTGGCGGCGCTGACATCAAATCAAGGGTTAGTTTTTCGGCCTGCTCCTGTTTAGCGAACATTGCGCTCCAGAAAGACCGCTCCTCTTCCCAATAAGCTCGGAGGATGGCCCCCGAACGTGTCCCATGCTGCCCTCAAATGCCACCGGCTGGCGGGAAGAGTGACACCTCTTGCCGTTTCCCCAATATTACGAACGCAAAATGAAAAAAAATATATAATAACACGTAGAGTGAGTAGAAACGGACACAAGAGCACAACGTCAGTGACTAATGGAAGAAAAACCTTAGAGTCTAGACTCTATCAAGTAGGTCAATTGTATAGGTGTACCGGTCTATTCATTTGGTGTGGGGAAGAATGGCTGTTATTTGGGAGAAAAAATGGAAAAAGAAAACACTTTTCTTGGAGCACTCCAGTGCATTTTTTGACGCGCATCTGGGTGTCGTGGGAAAAAGCGAGGTTTGTTTTTACGGCATTTTTTGGTCATATATGGAAGAAGGCCCTGATTGGGAGAGAATTGATGTGTTTACGCTCTGAAGGAGATCATTGAACACATACTTAACATCTGAGTACTATCAGCCTCAGTTTACTGCAATCAAACTTCCTGCCGTTATCGACCCAGAGACTTTGGAAAGCGAGAACTGTCAGTGCCCTTAAGTTGAACCAAGCTTTCAGGCTCAGTTAATGATTTGCCTATGTCCTTTTTTCCTAGGAGGCATCTGAGTGGAGTAAGGTTTCAGTTCATGGGATCAGAGCTTGGGCTGATACCTACAGGGTGAAGCACTCAGCATATCCTCCGAGCAGAATGCTGGACAACAGTGGTTTCCAACCCTTCTCCTGGAGGTCTACCAGCCTGCAGCTTTTCACTCCAACCCTAACAACGCACACCTCATTCTACAGCTGAAATGAAAACATGCAGGATGTTAGGGCTTCAGGAACAGGGCTGGGAGCCGCTGCTGTGTGTACGCTGAGTTTGAGCCGAGGCAGGTGTTATTGTTCCAGTCAAATAGGGGTGGCACTGGGCCCAGAGTGTGAGGAAGGCCCAGAGTGTGAGGAAGGCCACTCGTAACCGCAGGGCCAGCTGGCTAACCGTGTTCTTTATTGATGAAAGAGAAACTCTGGCAGTCGCAACAGAAACAGGCTCAGCCAATGGCGTCCTCTCTGTGTGGAGAGCGGTGTGCAGAGAAAGCTCTGTCTTTCATCGCGGCACACGTGTGGAGGGGCTCCGCACCCTCCACGCCCTCCGAGCCTGCGGACCGGACGCACAGGCGACCCGCGCACGCCCTCTGCTAATGAGCGGGGCCCCACGGTCTCTCCTTTGGCCCTAGCAGTCTGGCTGCCAAATGGTGGCGCCCTAAAACTACACAAAACTACAACAAAAACTACAAAGAAATGGATCCGCACAGGGCTTCTGCAAGCAATTTGCGTTCATTTGAGGACGCCCATCTCGGTGTGTTTTTTTGCATGTGTGAAATATGCCTTTACGGTCTCATCAGGGCAGGGTGTAAAACAAGACCTTTTTATGGGATATGCATAAAAAGGGCACTTGTGTGAAAAGTCGCTCCCAATAGAAGGCGGTCAGTGCCAAGGAACACCCTAAATGCATACAAATGCATGATTGTCACAAGGCCGGGGCTGGTTCTCCAAAACATTGACACACCCTCTGTACGTATGTGTCTGTGTCTGGAATAGATGAAAACTGTGTAGGACCGGGTAACCAGGGCTACAGAAGAGCAAAAGTATAACACTGCTCAACTTGCTCTGATTGTTTCATTGTTTACAGTGGGCCATATGTTGCTTTGTTTTGTTTGCTGTTCTTAAACTCAAATGGATACTTTCTGCTTGGTTGTCTATTTTTCCATAAGCAGTTTGGGCATGCTGCTTTTCTAAATATTTTGAAGCAAGGCTTTCCTCCAAAAGCATTAATTCTGAAAATATTTGTTGAAGTTCACCTCATATTCATATTTTGTGAACCTCCTTGGGGCTGGGCTGGAAATCAACATTTGTCTTTAAAACACTCAGGAAGATGGGAGTGCAATAACCTGTACACCATCAAGACCGTGATCGGTATATATCAGCACCGTGCGGAAATAAGCCCACAGATTCAATTTGGTCTTACCAAAACATTTTCCAATCTACCCTATGCCCAGTTTTGACAACATCTTCTGACTATGCATCCCTTCCCACTACATCTGCAACTCATGCTGGACCAAGCTCTCATTTTTTCCCCCATAACCGAACGTGCTCACGGTCTTATGATAAGGCTGATAAATCCCCCATTCTTACAGTAGGCCCAGAGATTTATGGGTGCCTGGTCAGCTGGCTGCTCTCTGGGATCCTAGGCCATTGCCAGGAGGGAACGGGGAGCGCGGGCAGGATATCGCTTCCATGTTATTTATGTGCCGTGTAATGTGGGATGGACTGGGTTATAACTCCTCCGGGGGCCACTTGCAGGTATTGCGATGTGCAGCGTAATTCAACGCTGTATTGAGTGTAGCACCTGACCGTGAGGTAAGTGTTCACCAAGCGCTCTACAGAGGAGTGCAATGTTCTCGTCTGGTGCTATCACAGTCATGGTGATGGTTCTGGAAACCATTCCAACAGAGGAATAGCAAGGTCATTGTCCTGCTGGACAATCAAGACCCCCCTTCCTAGTGGGGACGACCAGACTTCCTGGCACTTTGTTGAATTAATTGTGCGATTGAGCTTAAATAGTGCCCATGGTCCACTGGCAGCCAAACATTTCCAAAACATCAATGACCCACTGCCATTTGATGTAGGAGTGTAACATGCGAGTAAATGTATTGAAACACGGTACTTTTTTATGGTATCTTGGTGGTGTCATTGCCTGAGTAGTTTTGCTGTTACAGGATATGGTTGTCTACCAGGTACGAGTCACTTAAGAAATGAGAAGTAATTATTTCTGGGGGGGGGGGGGGGGGGGGAGGAGAGAGAGAGAGAGAGAGAGAGAGAGAGAGAGAGAGAGAGAGAGAGAGAGAGAGAGAGAGAGAGGTCGTAGGTAAGGTCATTCACAGTAATGCAACACGCCGAGATGTTACTGAGGGTTCAGTCCAAGTGTAAGCCAAAGGCTGACATTCAAATGTCATAGGGTGTGTCTCCAATATCTGGGGAACTAGAACTGAGGAGTATCAAATACAGACTTTTAATAGGCTTCCAACAAATGGAAGATTATACAGCATGTGTCATTTAACTTTGTAATTTAAGTTTTGTAGATGTGTAATCAATGCAGTCAATGCAGCTTCTGTAAATGACAAAACTCTTGTGCTTGTATATTTCCTTATTACTTAGAATAGGTAATATTGCTGTAGTTCTCAATTTTGTCATGTGGACAGCTCCTGTCTCAGTGTGTTGCCTGCTAATTATGGAATTCCTAACATACGTTTTGTCTTTAAAATCATAACGCTCCGACAGCCATATCAACTGTGGCAACAACTTTAACATTTTTTTAAATGCAAGGTTTAAAAATGTCTACAGTGAATTATATAGCCCTAATATGGTACCTTTGATGTCAGATTGGTTGAAATTGGTCACGCAAGTCCTGCAAGGGCTGTGTTTAGTTAAATAAATTCATTTATTTTTGATGTTCTAACTCATACATATCCAAACCAGATCTCTTTTGTAACTAATTTCAAAAGAGTAACTTCAAAAGCCTTTTAAGCCACAGACATGCCTTGTTCATGGAGATTGTCTTTCCAATTTCTCTGAAAATCTACTCTGAAACCTGAAACTTTAGATATGATTGTGAACCAACAAACGTGCTAACCAGTGTTGCTTGCTTAGAAAAATCTCAATGAACTGTAATTATAACTGACTGCATAGTATTTTCTCCATTTGTGTATTTTTGTTGCCTCTGGTGGCCTGATGCTAGGCGTGTTATGTATGGGGTTGTGATGGTACGAAACAGTAACTGAAAAATGTTGTGCCATACTACAGCAAATACACTTAATAGAATGAATCAATATTAGCATGTACATTGATGAGCCACGCTCTCACAGATGAAGTGAATAACGGTGATGAACTGATTACAATGGTGTATGTCAAGGTCTGGGATGTATTAGACGTTAAGCGAACAGTTGGCTTTCTGAGCTGATGTGTTGGATGCAGAAGAAATGGGCAGGCGTAAAGACCTGAGCGACTTTGACTAGGGCCAGCTCATTATGGGCAGAAGACTGGGTCAGTGCATCTCCAAAACAGCAGGGCTTGTAGGGTGCTTGTGGGGTGCTCCCGGTCAGCAGTGGTGAGTACCTACCCACAGTGGTCCAAGGAGGGGCATACCATGACCCGGCAACAAGGTGTTAGGCGCCCAAGGCTCATCGATGTGTGAGGGCAATGAAGACTATCCCATCTGGTCCGAACCGACAGAAGGGCTACTGTGGCACAAGTCACAGATCATTTTTAATGATGGTTATGGGAGGAACGTGTCAGAACACACAGTGCTGTGTATGGGGCTGTGTATGAGTGCCCATGCTAACCCCTGTCCCCCCCCCTGTTTTAATTTTTTTAGTTTTTTTACTTTCACCTTTATTTGACATACCAGTGCTTTTGATTGTCACAATCCATCCACAAGAACCTTCAAAGTTTAGTTCAGTAAAGCCCTGGAAATGCCCTGTTTTTTACTACCCTGTCATGTGTACACTATGGTCATATTTCTGCAACTCCTTCAAAGCACAACATGGTCTTAGCATGCTCAAACCAAGCCTGTTTTAATCTTACTTCAAGGTTCTTCAGTGAAGGGTTTGTGGTTGAACTTACCAGCTGGTCCAGCAAGACAGTAGCCTAGATTCTATCAACATTTGTCTGTAGTTCTGACTCACAATGAAATAATTCAAAGCAAGTGCAATTTTTTTTTTCAAGTTTCATGGCTTGAGCAATCACGAATATTGATTCAGCAAACCGTACAAATATGAATAAATAAATAATTGTGAATCAATGTTTGACAGATGTTGATTGAATCCAGGCAAGTGTAAGCGTGTTTTAGTCGAGTCAGAGAGCTTGAAATGTGGCGTGTGTTCTATCATTTCTGGGTATATCTCTGTGTGATGAGGAAACCAGCAGAGCCTATCGGGACTTGCTGTGGAAAATGTAATGTGAAGAATAGGCCTAAGTGTTAATGGTCCTAAAACAGAATACAGCATGTTCAGTCTCCTGTAGCTAACAACACCTTCTGGATTATCAGCTCTTGAGGTTTTTGTGAAATGAATTATATTGACAACCCTTGAACTGGCTCGGTTTCTAGGAAAGGATAGGATAGACAATACCTGAAATGTGATTCTGATAAGTTGATGTATCTTTCTTTTTTCCTCTGTTTTTTATAGAGCTCCCAGCGTGCCAACAGCTCCTGAGGTTGCCAAGGTATGTACATTTCCATAGAATCGCTCCCTGTAATTATACTTACAGTCGAAGTAAAGATACATTTTAAATGTAAATATACCACATATTTTTGGCTTGTTGTCTTGGAACGTTATGCTACTTGCGCCCCCCTGATAGACTGCATGCAGAGACCGTGAGATTGGCTGCTTCAGTGTGTGTCAGTGTTGCATTCTGGGACTGCAGCCATCGTAATACACACCCAGTTTCATTGCCAGTGTAGATTGACAAAGAACACTGATGCTGCCTTTGTGGTGATACTCTAGTCCAGGGATCTCACGCCTCTGACGGTTTTTGTGATTTCCTGTCGAGCAGCTGCCAGTGTATGCCTTGATAGTCAAGGCGTGAAGACCTTTTAGCTAATCAGTGAAAAAAATTGAGCATCTAAGGCACAGGTGTCAAACTCCAGTCCTGGAGGGCCGTAGTGTCTGCTGGTTTTTGGGGTGTTCTGGGTTCATTCAAGTCATTGATTGGTTAAAGTATCCACACGCCTTGTTCTCAAGGCCTTAATTGGCCTTAATTGGCAGCTGATTGAAAGGAAACCACGAAAACCACGAAAACCCGCAGACACTGCGGCCCCCTGGGGATTCAGTTTGACACCCCTGATCTAAGGGCAGGAACGCATCAGAAACCAGCAGACACAGTGTAACACGGGATTTGAGTTTGAGATCCCAGCTGTATCTCGTAATAATAATGATTGTAGTCTCTATGTTGCTGTAAAAAATAGTGGTTCTGACAGTCAGACCTGGGTCAACTGCTTAATTGTTTTGGATTCAAATACTTTTCTGTGCTCAGTTGCTCTTGCCAAGTGCAACTGAGCCAACCAAAAGAACCAGAAGGCGGGGCTTGCCGTTTTTTTTGCCGTTTCATTGGTTCCAGTTCACCAAACAAGCACAGTAAAGCGTGGAAAAGTATTTGAATCCCAAACAATGACGTATTTGACCCAGGCCTGCTGACAGAACGCATGTGAGCGTGTCGCTCCTCAAGGAAACGTCAGACCTGCATGCGTGTGCTGTGGTTTTGCGTGTGCTGTGGTTTTGCGTGTGCTGTGGTTTTACGTGTGCTGTGGTTTTGCGTGTGCTGTGGTTTTGCCGTGTGAGTGCCCTGCATGTTTCTCCTCCTCCCTTCAGGACAAACCCCTGGAGATCATTAAACCAGTGCCCATCACTCAGCTACCTCCACCCCCCGCGCCCACCACCACCACCGGCCCCAGCCCTGCCTACAACAAAACCGCCCGGCCCTTTGGGGCCAGGAACACTCCTCCCGCTGCACCCAAAGTGGCCGCCATCCCCTCTGCCTCCTCAGCCTTCACCCCTGCAGCGGCCAGTCACCCGGCCCCGCCCCAGCCCCCCTTCCCACTGGCCAGCTCCGCCTCCCCGTTCCGCGCCTCGTCCAACCCCGACACCAGGCCTGGCCTGGGCCGCGGGGCCTTCCCCTCCTCCCCCTCCTCTTCCTCCTCCACCACCTCCTCCTCCTCCTCCTCTCCCGGTAGAGTGCCCGCCCCTCCCTCCGCTCCCTCCGCACCGCAGTCCTCCGTCTATAACACGCCCATCAGCCTCTACTCCAATGAGAACGCCTGCGAGGTGGCCATGGGCCAGAGGCGCGGCCTGCTGGAGAGCCAGGGCGGAGCCGTGCAGCAGAACGGGTACGTCTCATTGGCTAACCCTGACCCCTCCCCTTTCACACAGACTAAAGGACAGATTGCAGTTGTATGATTGGACGGTGGGTATCGCTACATTGTCACCAATGCAGTTCAATACCATAGCGACGACAACAAATCATTTGAGTATAAACTACAAGTTGTTGTGACCAACCATCGAATGTGATAATCACTGGTGGCAACGCTTATGCATCAACTACAAACTGGCCTCAGAGTGGCCAGCCAAAAGAGGCAGGTCAGAGCCTGTCTGGCTTCTTTCTGCAGTTGACTTGGCCAGGTGCAGAAACAGCAGGTTTTCAGAAAAGGAGAACCAGGTTAACAAACAGTTAAAGTAAAAGAAACCTTACCATGTTTGGGTAATACTTATTAACAGGAGCATCCAATATCTACACAATCTCTTATACATCTGAAACTTTTCTTTCTTCAATCTTTTTTTCCTGTTTCCTGCCTTCATTTTAGATTAAGATTGAGCAGCTATTCTTAAAAACGAATTATGCTGAAATCAGTCCATAGTTGTGACCAAATTTTCAAAAAGGACACTCTGTCTCATATTCTGTACAGATGGGACCAAGAGAACTCGGTAAACAAGCAGAACTGAGAAGCAGCAATCTGCTCATTTTTATTTCATTGTAAACAAGTATTCTTATCTTATCTTGTTATCTTCAGTACATATCTACAGTTGTGAACTCTAAAGATAATAATTAATTGGCCTTTTCCTGTTTGTTTTGAACATCTAATCCCATGTATTAGAAAAAAACTATGAAGTCATCCGATTAGACTCCCAGTTGTTAATTTGATCTCCTGTCATTGTGACTCGCTGATGAGATACAGAGGAAGATAAAGAGCTGAGTGCTAGGCTGGCTGTCTCAGTGCTGACTGATGTCAACTCATTTATCTCTCTGCTGAGCAATGATGGGGATTTGTGAAAGGAGAGCTATTCTTGTGATATGGCTACTGTTGTACTGTGTCGTAGCGCAGATACACTGTAAAAAACTACAGTGTTTTAGTCTTGTATTGAGTCTTAAATTTTTTTTTTTTTTCTCACATTGACAATATGGGCTTGAGTTTATTTTGACAAGTGAAATTGGCATACACCATTGGCAAAACTTGAAATGAGTAAAATTGTCTTCATTGGCAATATTTTTGTAATCTCAGTTCATTTAGTTGAGCAGTGTTTAGTTTGGTCTTATGAATATGACTTATTACAAGGTGAAGCAGATGGCATACAGCTATTTTTAGGGATTTGAAAATAAACCTGTCAGTTAACACACTCGCTGAGCTCCTGGATGGTCCAGTAATTCAATGAGGACTGGAGTGGTAGGAACAGTTTACATCAACATGGCTGGTGTTAGGGATTGGAGAGTAGTAGTGTACTACACTCTCAAGACAGTTTCAAATGAGACATACAGTGACATAACTGGTGTACCATACAGGAGGTGAGTTTAATTTGGTTGGAGTTGTTTAAATCGATGAAGCTTTGCTGGCGGTTTAGGTGAGCAGCAGTTTAATCTCAGCGTTGGAAACCGGACTCACTCCTCAGCCCTTTTCTTTCCCATAATTCAGCGGGGGGTGTCCGTCGCTGTGTCCTGTCACATGACAGCCTCCGAAGAGGGCTCCGCGCACACGCGCACGCACCCTGGTGTTTCCGGATGCTTCCAGGTCCGGTCTGAACTGGCCGGGTGCAGTGGCGATGGCAGGACACGGTGGAGCGCGTCCTGAAACGCGGAGGGGTAAATTTAGACCGCGCTAACGCTATCCGCTTACGGGCCGGCCCTCCCGGCATGCCCCGAGAGTGGGTCGGCTTTCTCAGGGCATTACGACACGGCGGGGCTGGGCTGTTTTTAGGGATTGGAAAGGGCTTTTTCCGCACACTGGCATGCATGAGGTAACCGGTACCCCGGAGTGTCCTCATCAGTCCCCCCCATGGGTGAGATTCTGTGGGGGGGGACAGGGTCGCCTTCTGGAGTAAACTGCTCAAGCTAGGTTTTGAGACAGCTGGTAGCTGGCTGACCAGATAGACCAGCTCCATACTCATAATTTCAAGTTGGTCATAGCTGGATTTTACAGTAGGGCCTCACACTGTGTCACCTAACGGTCCTGAGACGTGTCCTGGATCAGGGAGCTGCAGTCCTGGGTACCTTTTTTTTGGGGGGGGGGCTCCTGTTTCTTCACACCTCCCCAAAGTCGTCATCAGCCTTCACACTTTCCCTGCCCCGCCAGGTGTTCGGTGTCTGCGTCTCTGTAACCTTTTGACTCGCCTTACAGGAGTAATGCCAATCAGGGGCTGAATTCCCGCTTAGCACACGCAGCTTGTATTTGGTTGTGTGAGTGTCAGAACCCGAATGGCTTGGGCCTTCCTGCCAGGACCAAGACGCTCGCTCTGGTTCCGGGCCTCACACTTCCTCTGGGGCTATTTATCTTGGCTAATTTGTCTTGTTTAGCCGCTGTTCTTGGAATTTCCTTTCACATCGCTTTATTTGTTTACACAGGAGATGCACTAGGGGATCCAGGGATATATGAAGGATGGTTAATAATCGACTATGAAGAAAATGATGAATGAAAGGGCACATTTCAGACACTGCCTGTTTAAACAGTCTGAACGGGATATCAACCCGAGTTGTTTAGCCTGAGGATGTGGCTACAGTGTTTCCCCTGTAGGGACCACAGGACCACATTTCCCAGGATTCCTCAGGGAACTTCTGTGACGCTTACCGCACTGCCCTGGTGTGACGTGCAGTTACAGTTAAAGCAATACAGATGCAATAAACCTTGCAGTATAGGAACTAGGACAATGGCTCTTGGCTCTTGGTTCTTGGCTCATGCACCTTGGTTCTATATAGTTGAGGATTATTAAGACAGAAGCATCCTAATTGTCAATCCTCGCAATCTACACATAGCATGTAGGGGCGTATACCTTTCACCCCTGTGATTTTAAGTTGCAGTCTCCTGGTCTGCCCAACCAGTACCCACAATGTATTTCCTGATGGTATTTTTCCATATATTGTTCTGTTCTCTGTT
Source organism: Conger conger (assembly GCF_963514075.1). NCBI lineage: Eukaryota > Metazoa > Chordata > Actinopteri > Anguilliformes > Congridae > Conger > Conger conger. Next base: position 2,573,678 of record NC_083770.1, on the reverse strand, counting down.
CATTATGCCCTACAGTCCGTAACATGTCTTGTGACCACCGCGCTATGATGCCTCGCAGCTGAAAGCTCGTAGAACATGGCGTACTCCGCAGGCTTATGCATGGGACCGCAGGGATGGGGCTTCACTGGAACGACGGCCCGCCATGTTTGTTTTCCCAGATCGGTTGCTTACTCTTGCAACTGCAAGCAGCGTCTTCTTCCTGGACGTCTTGAGTGTAGTTTGAATTGGTGGAGAAAAAAACTGAAAAACTGAAAGTGAAAACTGAAACAAAACATCTAGAATGTTCCACACCTGCTACTGGATATCTCTAATTGACAGCGACGTTAATCAATTTCCTTTGCACTGGGCTTGGTTCCTCATCCTGTTGTTGTGGGAATGGATTGAAAGTAAAGATTCTTGGTTTGAATTAGCAGGGGCCAGCACTGTTGCCAGCTTTACAGAATAATTGGAAGCAAATGGTTTTCCCCCCTAGTGCAGTCAAACTCACTTCTCAAGAGCTTGTACAAAGCAATTTTAAATAATTATTTTCTTCAAGGCTCATTTTAAGATAACCTATTTTCATGCCATTTTCATTCTTGATACAAGAATCCTTTTGATGTGGGTTCTTTTTTCATGGATTACTTTCTCTCACGAAAGGCTTTCTTCTTGACAACAAATGGTTTAGGTTCTACCAAAAATGCAAAAGAAAATGCATCTCATATGATCTAATCTAAACATAATCCTTACTGTATATATACACGTATGTGTGTGTGTTTACACCATGCGTTCAGAGATTCAAAAATACCATGACTTTGTGAGTTGCGCAACAGCAGATCCTACGAGAAACACTGCCATAAATACCAAGGACCCTGCCTGTGGTACTTCAGGATGGAACTGGAGGAAAAAGTTGGAGACCTTCCCATCCAAACAAAAGGAAAAAAGTATAGAGCCAAATTCAGTCAAATTCTCCATGAGAACCGATTTCAGTCCACAGAAGATCTGCATTTAGGTTCCAACAAGACAATGACCCAAAGCGCACATTAAAAAATAAGAAGGAATGGCCTTAAAACATGGTGAGGAATGTGACAGGATTTTAGAATGGCCCAGCCAAGGCCAAGTCTTAATTCCTCTGAAAATCTGTGGTATGACCTGGAAATTGCTTTCCACCAATGCTCTCCTGGCTTGGCAGTAAATTTCCATGGAGGAATGGGAATGGTAAAAATTCCTAAATCTAAATGTGCAAAGCCCATACAGACGGGAGGCGCAGAGCTCGTATCACTGCCAAAAGCCCCCGGCACTGAAATCTACAGAGCACTCCAGGGGGGACATTTGTGGTCTTGAAGGAGAAAACTATTCTAATGCATTCAAATGTTAAGGTGTAATGTGACAAAATATAAAATATCAAGTAATATGCACTCAGTGAGCACTTTATTAGGCATTTATTGGACTTAGCGTTTAGACTTCTGCTGTAGCCTATCCACCTAGAGGTTTGATGCGTTGTGTGTTCAGAGATGCTCTTCTGCACACCACTGATGTAATGTGTGGTTATTTGCGTTACTGTCACCTTCTGTCAGCTTTGACCAGCTGCAGCACAGGTCAGGCTGGTGTACAGGTCTACCTAATAAAGTGCTCACTGAGTGTATCTCTCCACAAATATCAAATATAAAGAAAAAGATACAAATGAACTTCAGTGTTCTGAAGGCACTGTATGGTGTGTTTGTCTGTGTAAAATGTGCTTGGGCAGTGCATTTCCTGGTGATTTTCTGAAGTATTGTCATGTGACCATTGAGTAACCAGTTCCCATTCATGGTTTTAATTTGGCCCCATTCATGATTTGGCCAATGTGACTTAAAACACAGGAGTGCTTATTTGCTTTTTCTATCACGTTTACTCTCGGTGTATACCGTCTTCTCTCTGCTCGGTCTGTGAGTTGGAGAAAGCAGCCCGGTTTACTCTTGTTTACTCTTTGCACAGGGAAATGGCTGGAGCTTCCTGCAGATTCTCCAATGGCCATTCAGCATTGTCATCAGCAGCTCAGTGACCTATCCAGTGGTGTGCAGGGGCGGGCTCTCTGTAGTAATGTCCGTATGGCAGCGTATTCAATTCAAATATTCAAAAATTGTATTTGGTGGGCGGCCTGTAGCGTAGTGGTTAAGGTACATGACTGGGTCAGCCTGTAGCGTAGTGGTTAAGGTACATGACTGGGGCAGCCTGTAGTGTAGTGGTTAAGGTCCATGACTGGGGCAGCCTGTAGTGTAGTGGTTAAGGTACATGACTGGGGCAGCCTGTAGTGTAGTGGTTAAGGTACATGACTGGGGCAGCCTGTAGTGTAGTGGTTAAGGTACATGACTGGGGCAGCCTGTAGTGTAGTGGTTAAGGTACATGACTGGTACCCGCTGGCTCGGTGGTTTGATCCCCGGTGTAGCCGAGATAAGATCCCAGATAAGAGCAGCAGTTTGGGCCCTTAACCCTGCATTGCTCTTAGGGGGATTGGCTCCTTTAAGTCACTTTGGATAAAAGCATCAGCCAAATAAATGTAAAAAAAAATCTAATAAAAACAAATGAATAAAAATCTTGAAACATAGCTGCGTTTCGACCAGGGCGCCTAGATGGCATTTTACAGACACCACAAAAATGTTGACTGTGCCTACAATGTTATATTTATACACCTGCAGCCTGGACAGACCAGGTACGCTGCATGCATGTGCGGGCATGCCTCTGAGTGTGCTGTTTGCTGGACTGTTAGCTTGTTATGTCACGTTTATCCCAGAGGGCTGTGGCATGGTTTTGATAAAGTGGTGAGTTTGTCAACACTTATGTTTCTCTTTCTGTTTTTATTTTTTCCCATTCTGTCCGACAGGAGACTGTGACCACCACCGTCACAACAGTGCTGAAGTCAGTACTCTGACCCCGTCTGTGCTGTGTGTGTGTGTGTGTGTGTGTGTGTGTGTGTGTTCGTGTGTCTGTGACATATTGCCGTGTATGTAGCCGTGTGGTGTCGGGGCTGAGGTCATGAGAACGATATGTACACTGTCATTGCATGGTTGTGTGCACACCTGCCCGTTCGTGTCCTCCCTGTGTGTAGTGTCTTACGTAGGCTCTGTACCATGAGTGTGAAGCAGGTGGTAACAACAGTTCTGGACAAAAGACAGCGTGAAGTAAATTACGGGATTGAATCTGTCATACCGGTAAATTTCTAAATTGACTGCGATAAAAGATGTATCTGTTCCCCATCTGGCCGTCTGTTAGTATTTATACAGAAAGTAAGCATAGGCAGCGTGTGTCACTCTTTATAACTACTGTCTCATGTTAGGTCTATAGATCAGTGCGCAGAGCATGTTAGTATTTATGTACTATGTACAGAGTGAATCTTCCTCCCGGAGGAAGTGTGGAACACAGCTCACTATTGCGTCTGCTTCATGGTTGTACGTCACTGTTGCTGTTAGCCTCTAGTACTCACATGTACACACACACACACACTCACACACACACACACACACTCACACACACACACACACACACACACACACACACTCACACACACACACACACAAACACATACGCGCCCACATACACACACACGCACACACACACGCACATGCGCGCACACACACACACACACACACACAAGCACACACACATACGCGCACACACACACACACACACTCACACAAACTCACACACACACACACACACACACACAAATACATACGCGCCCACATGCACACACACGCACACACACACGCACACGCACACGCGTGCACACACACACTCACACACACTCTCACACACACACACACATGCACACACACATACGCGTACACACACACTCACACACGCACACGCACACATACACACACACGCACACACACACACGCACACAAACACACACACACACACATACACGCACACACACACACACAAACATACGCGCAAACACACACTCACACACACACGCACGCACACACACACACATACGCGCACACACACTCACACGCACACACATACACTCACACACACACACACACGCACGCACACACACACACATACGCGCACATACACACGCACGCACACATACACATACACACACACACGCACACAAACACACACACACACACACACAGTGGCTGACATGTTTGCAGTGTGCATAGATGAGGGGGTGGGGTCATTAATATGTTGTAGATGAGGGGGTGGGGTCATTAATATGTTGTAGATGAGGGGGTGGGGTCATTAATATGTTGTAGATGAGGGGGTGGGGTCATTAATATGTTGTAGATGAGGGGGTGGGGTCATTAATATGTTGTAGATGAGGGGGTGGGGTCATTAATATGTTGTAGATGAGGGGGTGGGGTCATTAATATGTTGTAGATGAGGGGGTGGGGTCATTAATATGTTGTAGATGAGGGGGTGGGGTCATTAATATGTTGTAGATGAGGGGGTGGGGTCATTAATATGTTGTAGATGAGGGGGTGGGGTCATTAATATGTTGTAGATGAGGGGGTGGGGTCATTAATATGTTGTAGATGAGGGGGTGGGGTCATTAATATGTTGTAGATGAGGGGGTGGGGTCATTAATATGTTGTAGATGAGGGGGTGGGGTCATTAATATGTTGTAGATGAGGGGGTGGGGTCATTAATATGTTGTAGATGAGGGGGTGGGGTCATTAATATGTTTTCTGTCAACACTATCCATCTGGCCCATCTGTCAGCACTCAATCAGCACACAAGCCTTCATGAACCACAAGGGTGGAGGGGCTAGCGTAAATCACAGATGGCCATGTTATTAAAAGACTGTCGGAATTAGGCGAGTTGTGTGTGTCTGTGTCTGTGTGTGTGTGTGTGTGTGTGTGTGTGTTATTTAAGCTTTTCTGAGTATTCAGAATGTTTTGTGTTTTTCTGGTGGTAGATTTAAACGGAATCCTACAGCATCATCTTGTGGTGGTAAATGGAACAGGCTGTGGTTTTTAGTGATAGTGCAGTGGTTCTCAACGGGGCCCGGGGCCCCAAATTGGAGCCTCAGTGAGCTGGCGAGGGGGACTTGAAATGATGCGAAATCACAAAATACTAAGATATCAGTCATTATTCAGCTAGATGACAGCAAGCAAGCAATTGATATGATTCAAAATATCCTTTATACTTTTTGTAGATATGTTTGCTGTTATGGACTTTTTATGCCAAATTTTAAAAGAGACATGTTTTTATGCGGATTAAAAGAATAAGCTTGACAAACAGCATTGGAGTGTGTACATATAGGGTCGTGATGATGTCAGCCTGTCATGTTTGGGGGGTTGGGGGGGGGGGGGGGTTTCCATGGTCACTGGGGGGACCTTAGGGGGAAAGATGTTCAGAACCACTCTGTGAATGGACACGTTTACTTTACCTAGCAGTGCTTATAGCTAGTGCTTACCATTTTTGCTATGGGTTCTGGAACTCCACTTGCACTCACAGAAGGTTTTGTTGGAGTGAGTGCACCCTGCAAGTTACGTGTATTCTTTTCATTCTGCGTTGTGAGTTGTGAGTGTTGTGTTGGGTTTCGTGTTTGCGGTGTTTCACTATGTACGTAATTTTTTTAATTCAGTGCACTGAGCATGGAAAGTGAAACAATATCTATATATATATATTATTCCATAAAAATAAAATGCAAACGCCAACAGTGTTTTGTCTGATTTCCATCCCTGACAGTGAGACCGAGAGTATTGTGAAGTAAGTAGAGCTCTGAAACTCCAGAGGAACTCGCTCCAGTAGTAGAGCGTTACAGTCGATTGTAAGGAAAAGGCCATGTTTACCTCATTTTCTTCTTTGATCTTTTCATTTGTCTGATTCTTTCCCCTCTGCTCTTTTCTTTCTATCCATCCATCTTCCAATCGCTAACCGCACCTGCAGAAAAACTCCACCCCCCAGGTAAATGGAACGGCCAGCTTTGCGAATCGCATTCTTCTCGCATTCTTTTGACGTTAAGCAGTTCTCTGAGGTTGCCTGTTGTTTTCCTTCTGGCAGAACACTCACTGTGTTTGGTTTCAGTGCGCTGTGTCACATCTGGGCCAATAGAAACCAAATGTGCTCTGCGTTTCACCGATACCGCCCAACGCCATTCACCTGAAATGAGCAGTTTACTATTATTATTCCTGTACTTAAAACTGGTAGGAAATCTATTTCATTCCTACCAGCCACATCTGAATTTTAATCTTTATAAAGCAGATTGTATCCCATTCAAGAAGGCACCTGGTAAAATTAGATCAACATGACTTGTTTTGTTATTATATAAATTATGAATAATTTATTAAGCATATTTCAAATGTTATGTTCAAAGTGCTTTCCAGATGAAAAAAATGAAATATGATAATAGAACAAATTAATAATGCAGTTAAAATAAAATCTTAAAATCTTAAATTAATAATAATAGCAATAATAATAATAATAATAATAATAATAACATTTATTAAAATTATGTGATGCAAGCAGAAGACAACCACATGTGATGAGTTAGAGAAATAAAGGTGGGTTTAGACAATATTCTCTTTGTTTGAAAAGTAATTGGTAGTCAGTGTAATGAGGCCAAGAATGGAGTAACAATATTATTAATATTTTATATGATTTATATTTTTGCTGTTCAACTGATGTTTGTTTATAAATGTTTTAATATTGTAATAATTGCTTGTCCACAAAGTTTACAAAGTGCTTCACAAAAAGTAGAAATTAAAAAAGAACAGACACACATTGCACCTGATATATATACAGAAATGTTTAAAATGATTAAATAAATAGAAAATGCATATAAAACATGAAGACAAATACATATTTAAAAAGGCACATAATAGTGACAGGAAATTTTTCATAAAAAGGCAGAAAATGTGATTTAAGATGGGACTTAAAAGACGTTACTGAAGTAATGATGTTGGTGTTGATTTTGATAATGATAATGATGTTGGTTTCGATGTTCATGTTGATGATGATAATACTGCTGATGATGTTAGTGTTGATGAGTAATGATGATGGTTATATGGTGATGATGATGATAATGATGATGGTTATATGGTGATGATGATAATGATATTGTTGTTGATGATAATGATATTGGTGTTGATGATAATGATAATGTGTTGGTGTTGATGTTGATGATAATGATAATAGTGTTGTTGATAATGATGTTGGTGTTGATGATGATAATGATGTTGGTGTTGGTGTTGGTGTTGATGATGGTGTTGGTGTTGATGTTGATAATTATGATGTTGATGTTGATGATAATGATAGTGGTGTTGGTGTTGGTGTTGATGTTGATGATAATGATAGTGGTGTTGATGATGATGATGTTGATGATAATGATAGTGGTGTTGGTGTTGGTGTTGATGTTGATGATGGTGTTGATGATGATAACAATGATGTTGATGATAATGATAATGGTGTTGGTGTTGGTGTTGATGTTGATGATGGTGTTGATGATGATAATAATGATGTTGATGTTGATGATAATGATAATGGTGTTGGTGTTGGTGTTGATGTTGATGATAATGATAGTGGTGTTGGTGTTGATGTTGATGATGGTGTTGATGATGATAATAATGATGTTGATGATAATGATAATGGTGTTGGTGTTGATGTTGATGATAATGATAGTGGTGTTGGTGTTGGTGTTGGTATTGATGTTGATGATGGTGTTGATGATGATAATAATGATGTTGATGATAATGATAATGGTGTTGTGTTGGTGTTGATGTTGATGATAATGATAGTGGTGTTGATGTTGATGATAATGATAGTGGTGTTGGTGTTGATGATAATGATAGTGGTGTTGGTGTTGGTGTTGGTGTTGGTGTTGATGATGGTGTTGATGATGATAATAATGATGTTGATGATAATGATAATGGTGTTGGTGTTGGTGTTGATGATAATGATAATGATAGTGGTGTTGATGTTGATGATAATGATAGTGGTGTTGGTGTTGGTGTTGATGTTGATGATGGTGTTGATGATGATAATAATGATGTTGATGTTGATGATAATGATAATGATAATGGTGTTGGTGTTAGTGTTGGTGTTGATGTTGATGATGGTAACACAGATGAAAACCCGTTGTTTCCTTGTGCGATGCCACAGGGCGCCCAGGAAGCCCATTGTGGAGACGGACATCCACTTCTACCACGTGCCCTCCCACGGAGACGCCAGCAAGAAGCGTCTGATGGAGGACACGGAGGACTGGCACCCCCGCACCGGAACCTCCCAGTCCCGCTCCTTCCGCATCCTGGCCCAAATGACCGGCACCGGCGATGGAGAGGGTGAGTTCTACAACCGCATGCCGACACGACCCGCTGACCACTGCACCCACACCAACACTGACCACTGACCACACACTGACCACTGCACCCACACCAATACTGACCACTGACCACACACTGACCGCTGAACCCACACCAATACTGACCACTGACCACTGACCACACACTGACCACTGACCACACACTGACACTGACCACTGCACCCACACCAACACTGACCACTGACCACACACTGACACTGACCACTGCACCCACACCAACACTGACCACTGACCACACACTGACACTGACCACTGAACCCACACCAATACTGACCACTGACCACACACTGACACTGCACCAACACTGACCACTGACCACACACTGACCACTGCACCCACACCAATACTGACCACTGACCACACACTGACACTGCACCCACACCAACACTGACCACTGACTGCTGACCACTGACCATAAACTGACACTGATCACTGACCACTGACCATACTCTGACACTGATCACTGACCATACACCAACACTGACCACTGACCACTGACCACACAGTTATACTAACCACTGACCTATAGCCTAGTGTAGTGGTCTTCACTCCTGGAGCGCCACAGGGTGTGCTGGCTTTTGTTGTTACTCAGCTCTTAATTGATCAATTAAGGCAGTTAATTACACAGTTAACTCACCTCACCTGGGTCTGAATTGGTTGCTGATATTAAGGAGAAAACAGAATCCATTACACCCTGTGGCTGTCTGAGACCAGGAGTGAGGACCATTGGCCTAGTTGCTAAGGTGCTTGACTGCGACCTGTAACCACAATAGTATCCGTACAGCTGTCAACCCATATTGCTCCAGAGGGGTTTGGCCCCTGCTTAGTCAAATAAACTGTAAGACGCTTTGGGAAAAGCGTGAGCTAAATAACTGTAAATCCTGCTATATCAGCACTGTCCCCATGGCGATAGCTTGGCTTCTGGGGATTGGCAGGGTCTGTTGACGCTCTGATGTGATTAAAAGACCCTCTGTCGAGTGAACTGTATAGACACAGACTTCCTTCAGGGTCGGAAAGTGGCTTCTCAATTCACACTTTTTAAGTTCATTTGAATGAACCTGAAAACTTTCAATTGACAAAACCTAAAAAATATACATAGGTACAAATTGAAGTCAAATTTTAGGTTTTGTCAATTGACAGATTTTAGGTTAATTTGAATGAACCTGAGCTTTAAATTCACAAAACTAAAAAATATATATACTATAGGTGTAACAAATTGAAGTCAAACTTTAACTTTAATCTAATGAGGCATTTCTTTCAGTGTGCTGTTGGAGATTTCAGATTAAATTCAGATTCAAATTTGTTTAAAGACTGGATGTCATAGTTGCTGAAGTGAACTGCAGACAAATGCTTAACTTGCTCTCAGCAGTTTTTATAAAATTTATTTCAGATTTTTCCCGTTTTCTCCCAATTTGGGTAACTGGAGGGCACACTGAGCCCTGTGACTCGCACAGTTCAGATGGGCTGATTCACATTACATTACATTACATCACATCACATCACATTACATTACATTACATTACATTACATTACATCACATCACATCACATCACATCACATCACATCACATCACATTACAGGCATTTGGCAGATGTCTCTATCCAGAGCGGCGTACAATAAAAGTGCAACATTTAATAAACCACACCGAACATGCGCGTGGATTTGAATGTGCTTAATCATTGTCTTATATTTGCAGTACTGAACATGAATCATTGCTAGTGCAAAGGCTTTGTTACAATGTTGACTTTTCAATGATCTAAGTAGGTTGCCTTTTTCTTTTACAGAGCCAGCACAAGAGGGTGAAACTGTGAAAAAGTAAGTAGCTGGACTTTATGATTTCAGATTGGATCCTGCACTCTGCATGAGTCTGGCGTTGTTGTTGTTACCGTTGCTGTTGGGATGACGAGCCGCTTGTGAAATGCGTTTCCCGGTGTTTCTGGCATTCGCTGTCACACAGACCCTCGTTATTTGGGGTTTTAGTGTTTATGCTTTGCTCCCCGATCCAGTAAATGTGACTAAAATTCTAACACAAAATGAGTTGGATTCGCCCGCGGGAGTCCCTTGCAGTTGGCAGCCTGAAAACGATTCCAGCTGAGAGGACTCAAAATGGCACCCAGTCTTTCACTGGCTCTGTCTGTCCTGCTGGACTGCAGTGTGGCCTCACTCAGACACATGCACTCCGTCAGAGAATGGTGTTATGGGTAACTGAAAAGGATCGTGAGCTGGGAGAATGGTATTATGGGTAACTGAAAAGGATTGTGAGCTGGGAGAATGGTATTATGGGTAATGGAAAGGATTGTGAGCTGGGAGAATGGTATTATGGGTAATGGAAAGGATTGTGAGCTGGGAGAATGGTATTATGGGTAATGGAAAGGATCGTGAGCTGGGAGAGTGGTATTATGGGTAACTGAAAAGGATCGTGAGCTGGGAGAGTGGTATTATGGGTAACTGAAAAGGATCGTGAGCTGGGAGAATGGTATTATGGGTAATGGAAAGGATCGTGAGCTGGGAGAATGGTATTATGGGTAATGGAAAGGATTGTGAGCTGGGAGAGTGGTATTATGGGTAATGGAAAGGATCGTGAGCTGGGAGAATGGTATTATTGGGTAACTCCTGGTATGCGTCGTCGGAGGATTAATCCCTTTTCCCCTTGCCGGGACAACGACTTGTGGGAGGAAAGACCCGGAATCGCAGGGAGACGGTAACGGGAATTGCTGTGAAATGAAGAACAAATGGGCCTCGGGACAACTTCTGAAAATCTGCGGCAGGGTTTGGTCAGCTGCCCGCCGGGAACCCCCTTCTTTCCCGACGGAAACAATATAACTGAAACCAAATTCCGCGCCTGCTTATGTCCCCATTGTGCAGGACCAGGGTTTTTTGGAACCTGCATATTTACCCCAGCTGTTGAGCCGGAGAGGTTCCGGGGAAAGGTCCCGTGTAAAGCAGCTGAAAGCAGAACAGGCTTAGGCAGCTGCTGGTGAGGTATCTTAACTAGACACGTGTTCCCTTTAACTTTACCTTTCGTGCTGGTGAAAGGAGAACTGAACAGGCACAGTCTGATGACAATGTCCCTGGGGTTTCTTTGCCCTCTAGTGGTGAAATATGATCACGGCAGGAAGTCTCATCCAAAAGGAGGAAGCTTTTCACAAAACGGTGCCGATTTTCATCCCTGCAAATGCCCACATAAAAAAACAGATACCTCACGGGCTAGAGGTAAAGGTCTTGTCCTCCAACCTCCCAATCCAACCTTGATCGTAGTTGGTGAGGCAACCACTTGATCTGCCACAGACCTGGGTTCAAATACTATTTGCTTTGGATTCAAATACTTTTCATAGCATTTCAAAGCATTTGAATAAGCTTGCCTGGCGTATTGGAACGAATGAAATGATCCCAAGCCTTCTCCTTGCAGGCCCAAATGCACCAGGCAAGGTCAATAGAGCACAGAAAAATATTTGAATCCAAAACAAATACGATTTGAACCCAGGTCTGATCTGCCGTGTGCAATCCGAGTGACTACACATGAATGACTGATGATGATATTTTGAATTAATGCCATTGAATTAATGAATCAACGAGTTTTGTTGAGTGGTGTTTTGCTTATGTCATTTGAAGAGTGATGTTTGGCTTACGTCAATGTGCATGTGCGCTGGTTGTGGACAGCTGCTGGAGTTCCTTGCATTCTGTTGTGTGGTAAAGACATAGGTGACATCGTATTTCTGTGTGTGGTGTGGCATTGCTGTGGTGGTTTTGTGAGCATTTGTTTTGTGTTTAAAATGCAATTATTAATTTATCTATGAATTAGCCAATCAATAAATAAATCAATTGGAATTTCACAGAGCACTAGAAGCTGCAGTAGCCAACTTTCTCAGCAATCGCAATGCTATGAAAACATAGAGTAAATGATAATATCCATTAAACCTGCCCACAGAGAAAAGAGACACATTCTGATTGGTTCATGCTGCAAACTACAGCACTTTGTTTGGAAAACAAGAACTCGACTCCCTGGTTTCAGAACCCAGAATTTTACAGTGTAAGAAGTGTATGTGATTATACCTCTATAGCACCAATAGGCTAAAAGTACTAATACATGCACATGATCCAGACAAGTGATAAGGGTACAGGACAGAATAACAACTTGGGTAAAGTGTAGAGTCTGTAGCTCCAAAATGACCACATATCTATTTGTAATTTATTCATGATTAATGTTTTGACCTGCATGAGACCATCATCGGGGTACACCAGTATATGTATGCTCAAGTTACCTGGCACGATAACATCATAAACGCTAAAGGTCGAACCTCCAAAAATGTGATGACAAATGTCCTTGCAGGAAAACAGGAGTCAGGAATAGCACTCAGTAGGCTGCTGCAGTACAAAATTGATGAAAAAAAATCATGCTGAAACTGTTTTAAGTTGTGCTGTTTTATGTTCTGAATATTTATTAAGAAGGTCACTCTTTACAATAAAGTTACATGAATTGGCATTAACTAATGTAGGAAGGAATTAATGATGCACAAAATGAATACATGAACTGAATAGCTGTACAGGCTAACTTCTCTGTAGTAGTTATTTAAAAACTACTATATTAGTTATATATAAATTCATGTAACCTTATTGTAAGGAGTGACCTTCTTTATACATATTCCTATTTTCATAATAAATTTAAAACGGCACAATCGTTTTTAGCCTGATATTCCTTAAAATGCTACGATTAAGAATAGTTATAAAGGAAGGCTGGAAGGCATGTTGTATTGACAAGGGAGGCCATGTCAGTATGAACACACACTAGGCGAATGATTGTAGATGATAGAACCACATGTGGTTTTTTGCATCTGCACGGCATCAAAAAGACTGTTTCAGTCAGGGTGGAACTAACTAGTATATTCCTCTTTTCCCCCTTCTCCACCTCTCTCTCTCCCTCCATCCTCCCTCCCTACCCTTTTGCTCTTCTTTCCTTCCTTCTGGCCTCTCTTCCGTCCTCCATCCTCTCTTTCGCTCTCTCTTCTCCTCCCGTCTTCTCTTCTCTTCTCCTGGGTGCCAGGTTGAACACCCAGATCATCGGACCCCGCTACGCCAAACTGCGGGACTGGCATCACGGCGTTTCTGCACGCACCCTCAATGTGCAGTAGCCCCCCTGCCCACCCCCCCCACCCCACACACACACACACATCCCATACACCCCCACCACCCCCCACACACACACACACACACACACACCCTATACACCCCCACCACCCCACCCCACACACACACACACACACCCTCTACACCCCCACCACCCCACCCCACACACACACACACACACACCCTATACACCCCTACCACCCCACCCCACACACACACACACCCCCTATACACTCCCACCACCCCACCCCACACACACTCACACACACACACACACACCCCACCAGCGCACTTTTGCGGATGCACGTGCTTCACCGTTTGTGTTAGCTCGCTTAGCGGAGACACAAAGAACCGCCGTCTTCCACACCGAACCTCGTTGTTGTCTCGTCCTCCCATGTTCTGTCTTGGTTCCTATCCTCTGCCCTCCTCCCTCCCCCTCTCTCTCTCTCTCTCTCTCCCTCTCTCTCTCTCTCTCTCTCTCTTACACACTCACTCTTATTGTTTATAAAGCTTCAGGCCTTTTGGTAGTATATGTGTGTATGTATTTGTGTTTGTGTATATACTGTATATGCGTGTTTCAACCTGGCCTGTTTCGTTTCCGCACTGGGGACATAGACAAAGTGCTCCTGGGTTGTGTAACCGACTGTCAGAACCCGGGGGCCCCAAATGTGCTGAGAGTGTGGCACGGCATACGGGTTATAGCCACACGCAAGCTATTACGAGCTGAAATTCTCTAAACAATGGCCCTCTTATGTCAGGCCCCTGTAGCACCCTGTTTGGTAGGCCTCTAACCGTGTGGAAATCCAGGAAACGACAGTTCCGGGGGAAAAACAGACACGGTTGCGTGCGGTTGCAAGAATAATAAGCTGACCGACAGACTTGGGCCAGGATAGCCGCACACAGAACTCTGCTTTTGGTCACGCCGTGATTATTCACAGGCCCGATCCGCCAGCTGCTCACGCTACAGTCACCCGCCGGTTTCCACGGCGGCCCGGTCAGGCCGTGGGTGGCTTGGCGTGGGTGGTGTGGCGTGCGTGGCTTGGCGTTAACGGCACGGTGAAGCGAGTTTGGACACGGGACAGCGGCTTGGGGAGAGGAGCCGTCTGGGAAACGTTCACAGGGAACCCCCCAGCCCCGAGTGAAAACACACTCCAGGCTGACGGGAAACATTCCCAGCTCCCTCGACCACCCACTGACCTCAGATCAGTACTTGGTTAAGGTGAAGCTTATCAAGTTTGTGTCCTTGCCCCAGTCGCTGATTTGGAATCAGTAACCATCAAGGGAGCAGTGAGTGAGAAACTATGCTGGTACATGTACAGTGGTGATGGGGATGAGTTGTGTGAAGAACAACCCTGGGTCATGTATGTAATTGTTTTGGATTTAAATACTTTTGTACACCTTACAGAGCTTATCTGGGGTACTGGAAGTGCAAACTTCACCTTCTGGTCCTCTTAGTTGGCTCAATTGCACCAGGGATAATCAAGCCCAGAAAAGTATCTGAATCCCAAAAATAACGTATTTGACATAAAGAGGAGACGTATGTGTGTTTGTGGTTTCATTGATCTTGCTTCAACATTCTTCTCGCCCTGCCAGCCTTGCAAAGCCTGCTGAGACTAGCGTAGTTGCTTGGGTTGATAGTCACGGTAAATGGGTTGTGTACTGAGCAGACATTTTGTATCCTTTGCAGCCTGAAATATGCTTGGGAAATGTACTGTAGCACTGGTATTTTAATAAAGTTTCTTCTACCTTACAGCTCACGCTTCCTCTCTTGGCTTTTTCCTCGTGTCCTTTTTTTTCTTCTTTCCAACTGTTGTTTCCTTCTCTCTTTTCTTTCAACAATAATGTCTTCAGACAGCCCCAGACAGACAGTGGACAGGTCAGGTAATTCCACATTACTTGCTGTCATGTCCACGTGCACTTTGACCTTTGGCACTCACCCCTGCTCTCGTCCTGTCCACACTCCAGTCTGAGACAGTAACTGTCAATTAACTGACCTATTTTGGGAAGGGTCTGAGTGATCCCATTTTAAGCCCTGAGCATTGTGTGTGCATTAACTCTTATATTGTTAGTTCTTCACAGAGTCACAGATGTGTATCATTGTAAGCCTCGAAAGCCTAGACATTTTTCAGGGATAAGAAAAGAAATGCATGATGACATGGAGAGGCTCTATCTTAACTCTAAAAGGTAGTGTTTTCAGCACATTCACTTGACACTTAGCATGTGCTACCTGTAGATTTTGACACTACAGTATGTCAGGAATCAGCAACTCGCAGTCCTCGAGGGTTTGCCTGCGGACT
Source organism: Conger conger (assembly GCF_963514075.1). NCBI lineage: Eukaryota > Metazoa > Chordata > Actinopteri > Anguilliformes > Congridae > Conger > Conger conger. The sequence goes on along the minus strand of NC_083770.1, from coordinate 2,557,964 downwards.
CTTGTATACAGCCGTGTGTCTCTCTGTAAAGCGCACCTTTACACAAGGTGGATCCCTCAGAGCTGAGGTTGGCTGTGGCTCCGGTCCAGTTGTCCAATGGGGTGGAAGAGGAATCCGCAGCGAGGCTCTCGATTGGCCGTGCGGTGGGCGCGCAGGCCGGAGGCGGGCTCGAGGCTGAGGAGGCGGAGCTCGAGCCTGAGGAGGCGGAGCTCGAGGCTGAGGAGGCGGAGCTCGAGGCTGAGGAGGCGGAGCTCGACAGGCCAGCAGGCTCCGCCCCTCCTCCAGAACAGCCCACATGCCCCGCCCCTCCTTCGGCCCGGACAGCTGGCCCCGCCCCCGCTCCAGCAGAGACAGGCGGCGTCATTTCCGATGCCCCTCCCACTCAGTCCCACGCCCCTCCTCCTGTTACTGAGAGGTAACAGACGGTCATTAATAATTGTTTGGATTGGCTTCCACTATTTCCACTTCTGACTGAACGTGCGGTCACTCGTGTCAATGACAGCAGAGAAGGCAGTAAACAAATAACTCATGAGATACACTATGAGATTACTGTTGTTCCATTACAGTGCAGTCTGTAATTATTTGGACAGTGGTACAATTTATAGTTATTTTGGCTCTGTTCTCCATCACATTGACGTGAAAGGAAACAAGGAATATGAGGTTTAATTGCAGACTGACACCTTTAGTTTGAGGCTATTCACATCCATATTGGACAATCCGTGTAGAAATGACATCCCTTTTTTATACACAGACCCTCCATTTTAGGGAGCCAAAAGTTATTGGACAGTTGGCATCTCAGCTGTTTCTGATTAGTCAGGTGTATTCCATCGCTTCCTGAGTGCTGGTAACCTTTCAGGATCTAGTCTTGATTTTGAGCTTTTGATTGCCTTTGTTCCAGAGTTGTTGCAGATTAAATTTAACCTATATTAATTATTTAATTTCAAATCTAATGTACTATAGTATAGAGCTATAAGAACAGAAATTGTACCACTGTCCATATACTTAGGGACTGCACTGTGGTGGAAGGTGTGAAAACAGCTGTTTGGACCCAAACATCTTCCCAAATGTATCTCTCTTTAATTCTGGATGCGTCATGTTGATGGGCATTTGTTCATTACACCAGATAAATATTTGATGTGAAATTATCTTCCAGAGTAGTAGAAAGAATTTCAGTGTAACACAAAACAGGTACTAAGTTTTGTCCTTTGTCCAGTTAGTCTCCCTGGGAAAGAAAGGATCAATATTGTGGTAATATTGTGGGGGGAAAAACAAAAGAAAAAACAAAAGGAAGCCAAACATACTGTGCATGTTATACAACACAGCCTGCAGACATATTAAATATTAATCCTCAGGTCCATGCTGTTCTTCAGCATTAATCTGTCTTCACCTATGACCCCACCCTTGTAGAAATGTGTTTTGAAATCTCTGCGTGTTGCGAGGGTTGTGAAGGAACAGCCATGTTTGTCCATTTGTCTTGAATGCCCTTTTCTTTCTGCATGTCCAGTCTGGTTTTAGACAACCTCCTCCACATTCCTGTGACACTACCTGATGCCTGCTCTAAGCAGAGGTAAAATTCCCCAATGTGGGCACCACCTGTACAACACCAGCCCCTTCACTGCATACCCACACCAAGACTCATACTATCCATGATCATAGGCTCCTTGTGTGCTTCTGGCTATTGCAGGGATAGAATGGAAAGGAGTGGATTAGACTAGATTGGAAGGGAATGCAATTTTTACGGAACTCGCAATAGCACACCAAGCTCTGACTGCATCTGAAATGCCAAAAATGCTGCCTTCTTAGGCAGGAAGGCATCGAGTGCTGTCCCATTCAAACGTGCGCAAAAAGGGATGCCTTCTAAGGTGTCTTTGCAATTAACCTCAGGCTTCTTACTTCCGTTAAATTAATGGCTGAAAACAGAGTTTCCACTGAACTGTAAAAGTGCTCGTCCACAAGCACAAGTTTGCAGCACGCACAATATTTAGTTGTCATAGGCCTGCATGTCCAGTCACATGACAGCTTTGTATGAAGCAGGCCTAACGTTATGCTACCTAGCAACCCAGACAGAGCCATTTCACGTAGGCTAACATGGCTAACTGAGTTAGCCTGGTTAGTTTCTTGACATTTTGACTCAATATTATTGTCTTGAAAAGCGAATACACAATTTAGCCTTTTATAACCGCAGACAACCTACTACTTGTTGCGGCTTGTTGCAACAAACTAACGGCTTCCTGGATGGATGACAACAAGTTTCAACTGGCAGCACTCGACTCTTCTCATGTGTAGTCAACGCCGTACTTGCCGTTGAACATAGAGTTTTACGCTGATCATGTCAAAGCAGCTTTTTCCGGCGTTCACATGTCGACAGCAAAAAAAACCTGTTATACCGTGCGTTAATGCGGAACAGGCAGTGACTGCAGTTGCATAGGTTGCGGTGTGTGGTATGAAACCTTGGCGGAGGTTGCGGTGTGTGGTATGAAACCTTGGCGGAGGTTGCGGTGTGTGGTATGAAACCTTGGCGGAGGTTGAGGTGTGTGGTATGAAACCTTGGCGGAGGTTGAGGTGTGTGGTATGAAACCTTGGCGGAGGTTGCGGTGTGTGGTATGAAACCTTGGCGGAGGTTGCGGTGTGTGGTATGAAACCTTGGCGGAGGTTGAGGTGTGTGGTATGAAACCTTGGCGGAGGTTGCGGTGTGTGGTATGAAACCTTGGGGGAGGTTGCGGTGTGTGGTAGGCGGAGGTTGCTGTGTGTGGTAGGCGGAGGTTGCGGTGTGTGGTCTCACTGAAACACACTGCATGCTCAGTTTGCCGACGACTCCGTACCTCTACCATGTGAATGCAGCATTAAAGGCCAGAGTCTGGATTTACGAGCGTTAGTCGAGCGTTTTTCTCCGGGTGATCCAGACAGTCTTTAGTCCTAATTGGAAGCATCCTGTGAGACTGCTGTCTACTCTGTTCTCCTTATTGAGGACAAGCCATTCTTATGGCCTGAATACTCACCCTCTTATTTTTGCACAGTGCTGTGATCCCCGTGTCCGGAGCACCTACTTCATCAGATAGTGCACGCAGTACCACCTCTCAGCCACCAGGTGGTGGAAACGGACAGTAGTGAATTGACAGAACAGTTTTCTGCTGAGGTTTCCTAAACCCCCAACTTTCTCAGGCACACACAGATGTCACTCTCTGTTGCATTCGAAGGCTTGATGCTGCCTTCTTAGGTACTTTCATTAGGCTGATTTTGAAGACAGCATCGATGCACCCTTAGCTGGGTAGGCTATCCCATAATCTTTGCGATTAACTTTATGCTTCTTACTGTGGTGGAGTTTGCACAGAACTATAAAAGAGGTCATCCACAAGTGCAAGTATACAGCAAGCTCGATATTTTGTTTTTATTTTATGAACATTTTAATTAACACAATGTAAAAACATATGTTTTTAAGCCTCTGTGAGCTTCCTATGAATTGGACAGCTAAATTGCTTGTAATCACACAGCACATAATCGTGTTATTTTCACTCTAGCATTTCAAAGTTCATAGTGCGTCTAATTGCATGCAGCCTAAGCACCTCTGAAGGGTAGGTCAATTTGGAGGACAGTGGCTGATCAGCCAGCAAGCATCAAGCCGACTACCTTCAGTTTCAGATGCAGGCCCTGTCTCCAGCACCTCTGAGGTACAGAGATAGTCAAATCAGCTGGCTGAGTGCATGGGTGGAAGAAACAATGGTGATCGAATGTAGGCCGTTGATTTCACATATAAACAAAGAAGGTGGAGTCTCACCTGTCACTTTCCTCGGTCTTTATTCAGTTATTCATTTCCACCCGCCATTTTGTGTCACTGTCTGAGGGGTGCAGAAAGGCTCTCTTCAGGAACCCTCTGGACTTCCTGCCGCGTGGGGCACCGTGCCCCCCACCCCTCACCCCCAGCGCCCGCCCTCATCGGGCAGTGGATACCGTCACCACTGTGGCCCGCTCCCCGGCCAGGTAGACACGCCAAACCGCTCCAGGAGAGCAGACGACTACACGCGTGTGCATTAGTGTGAGCGACACGCTTCCTATTAACCATATTTCACTAACAACCAAAACTGCCCACTGGTGTACAAAGAAACTCTTTGTGCACTCCAAAAAAAACAAAAAAATTGTCTGTCTTAACAAGTAATTTAGTTATATTTAGACTTTAAATCTTATTGTTTGCTAAATGAGACAATGCCAAGGACGTAAGACAGTGTCTTCTTTGACTTGTCAAGCAAACATTAACTTAAAACAAGTTAATATTTTGTATTTGAGAGAAAAAAAGAGCTTAAATCTTATTGCAAGACAAAAACTCTTGTTAAGACAGACATTTTTGCCGTGTGACTAATGCCTAAAAATGAATATGTTAAGAAAACCCCACACTGTAGCCTCGCACCTTGACTGTTAGAAAAATATCCACTCAGCGAGCTAGACAAGTGTACCAAAGGATGGTACTGGGCTATATTAAGGGTTCAGGGTCACATACGTGCTTTAATATTAGTAGAGGGCATGATATTTCCACATTCCATCTACATCTGAATCTGAATTTTAAATATATACCAGGATGTGACATGACTAAATCACAGATCATTTTTGGACTTCACGCTTGGCTTGCGTCAGTGACATCACCTCCTTTATGGACGGGGCTTATGTATAGAATTCATATTCTTTCTCTTTTTCGCTCTGTCTATTTCTTTCCCTATTCTAACGGGGTTGGGGCTAGGCGGCCAGAGGGAGCCACCCGGCCGTCCCTATTAGACGCCCTTCTCATCACCCCCGTCTTCAAGGCCCCGCTCCTTAGACTCAGGAAGAAGAAGCGGCGGTCCACCAGCGCCCTCCATCTTCAGAAGATAAAGAGGTAGCATGTGAGGTCCATCTTCAGAAGATAAAGAGGTAGCATGTGAGGTCCATCTTCAGAAGATAAAGAGGTAGCATGTGAGGTCCATCTTCAGAAGATAAAGAGGTAGAATGTGAGGTCCATCTTCAGAAGATAAAGAGGTAGCATGTGAGGTCCATCTTCAGAAGATAAAGAGGTAGCATGTGAGGTCCATCTTCAGAAGATAAAGAGGTAGCATGTGAGGTCCATCTTCAGAAGATAAAGAGGTAGCATGTGAGGTCCATCTTCAGAAGATAAAGAGGTAGCATGTGAGGTCCATCTTCAGAAGATAAAGAGGTAGCATGTGAGGTCCATCTTCAGAAGATAGAGTTAGCGGGTGTGAGGTCCATCTTCAGAAGATAAAGAGTTAGCGGGTGTGAGATCCATCTTCAGAAGATAAAGCATTATCAGGGTGTGAGGTCCATCTTCAGAAGATAAAGCATTATCAGGGTGTGAGGTCCATCTTCAGAAAATAAAGAGTCATCAGGGTGTGAGGTCGAAGGCCGAAGGTCCTCGGGGAGGAATGTTCCACACGTTAGAGACGTGCGTGTTTTTCAGATGCACTGTAGTTTTTCAATGTAGCCAACTCTGGTTTGGTGGTGGAGCGATGGAAAATCCAGGTTCAGGAAGTCCTACCCAGTATTTTGTTCCAATCACCTGGATTTGCTGATTAGCGCAATTCTTCAGCTGGGAGGTAGAGCTAATGAGTGAGTTCATGGGTAGAAGAAACACATGGCAGGATTTTTGCTTTCTGACCCATGGACTTTCTATCTCTGGTGGTGGAATGAAGAAATGTATCAACTCAGCGCAGTGAATCAATAAAATAAAAAAATTCAGATCTACTGTGAGACATTATAAAAACCCCTAAAAACCCAAAACTAAGTAATGGGCAATGAGGAGTAGTCTAACCAGGACAGTCTACAAGAAACACAACTTCTTCATCCAAGAAAGCTCACAAAAGTGACAGATAGGCGATGCGTGGATCGGTTTCTGTCAGCCACTGGGCTCTGGTCTTTCCTGAGGTTTTAGATCTCTTAGCCAGTTTTACAGAAGCCTTATTGCTCTGTGCTCCCTTAGTTGGGTGGGCGAGGGAGGGGAGGGGGCGCCTCCAGCGAAACAGCGGGCAGCCGGGGATCCAACGGCCGTCGCTTCTGCTGCCTTGCACCGCCCCGGTAACAGCCCCGGCAACAGCCGCGTTACGTCTCGGATACGGCGGATACGGCGGGTACGGCATGGCGCGGCAGCTGCGGTCAGTGTGAAATAACTCGGCACGGCCAGCGGTCTCGCGCCGCGCGAGAACGGCCTTTAAAACACACTGTGCAGACGTTTTAGGCAGGTGTGAAAAAAGGCTGTAAAGTAAGAATGCTTTCAAAAATAGAAATGATAATAGTTTATTTTTATTAATTAACAAAATGCAAAGTGAATGAACAGAAGAAAGATCTAAATCAAATCAATATTTGGCGTGACCACCCTTTGCCTTCAAACCAGCATCAATTCTTCTAGGTACACTTGCACAAATTCAGGGATTTTGTAGGCATATATTCAGGTGTGTGATTAACCAATTATACCAAACAGGAGCTAATGATCATCAATTTAATATTGAAACACAATCATTAACTGAAACAGACACAGCTGTGTAGGAGGGTTAAAACTGGGTGAGGAACACAGAGGAACTCTGCTTCCAAGGTGAGGTTGCTGAAGACAGTTTAATGTCAGAAGTCATACACCATGGCAAGACTGAGCACAGCAACAAGACACAAGGTAGTTATACTGTATCAGCACGGTCTCTCCCAGGCAGAAATTTCAAGACAGAGCTTGGACAGCACATCTGGAAACAGGGGTTTGTCCAAGCTCTGTTAAAGAAGCACAAAGAAACAGGCAACGTTGAGGACCGTAGACGCAGTGGTCGGCCAAGGAAACTTAGTGCAGCAGATGAAAGACGCATCATGCTTACTTCCCTTCACAATTGGAAGATGTCCAGCAGTGCCATCAGCTCACTGGCAGAAACCAGTGGGACCCAGGTACACCCATCTACTGTGCAGAGAAGTCTGATCAAAAGTGCGACCAAAAAGCCATACCTCCGACATGGAAACAAGGCCAAGCGACTCCGCTATGCATGAAAACACAGGAACTGGGGTGCAGAAAAATGGCAGCAGGTTCTCTCAAATATTTGGCTGTAGCAGAAGGCAGTTTGTTCGCCGAAGGGCTGGAGAGTGGTACAAGAATGAGTGTCATCTTGTCACTCAGGGTAGATGGGCCCTTGGTCCAATGGCTGCTCAGACCAGCTGGTGGATGGTAGGGGATCAAAAACAAGTGGTACTTGGCACACACCTGCTCCCAATAAAAGGGTATTTGTCAAAGCCTCTCTAAAGTGGGAAATTT